>NC_066515.1:26624386-26704386 GCF_024679095.1 Eriocheir sinensis
GCTGGTGTGGGCGTCGCTGCTGGGCGTAGACGGGGCTGTCGGACAAACGTACCAACAGATTGACAAGGAGACACCCACACCCACGGACAGACAGGTGGGTGGAGGCTCCTTGGGGGACTGGGTCGGCTTAAAACACCAGATTTCAACACCAGATTTCAACACCACCTTCACCTGTTCATCACCAAACAACACCACCACCACTAACAACACCAGATCTCAACACCACCTCCACCTGTTCATCACCAAACAACACCATCACCAACAACACCAGATTTCAACACCATCACCACTAACAACACCAGATTTCGACACCACCTTCACCTGTTCATCACCAAACAACACCATCACCACTAACAACACCAGACTTCAACACCACCTTCACCTGTTCATCACCAAACAACACCATCACCACTAACAACACCAGATTTCAACACCACCTTCACCTGTTCATCACCAAACCACACCATCACCACTAACAACACCAGATTTCAACACCACCTCCACCTGTTCATCACCACACGACACCACCACCACTAACAACACCGGATTTCAACACCACCTTCACCTGTTCATCACCAAACAACAACACCACCACTAACAACACCAGATTTCAACACCACCTTCACCTGTTCATCACCAAACAACAACACCACCACTAACAACACCAGATTTCAACACCACCTTCACCTGTTCATCACCAAACAACACCACCACCACTAACAACACCAGACTTCAACACCACCTTCACCTGTTCATCACCACACAACACCACCACCACAAACAACACCAGATTTCAACACCATCTTGGGGGACTCAGCTTAGGATTGGCCACATTAGTCTCCCTTCAATGACAAAGCAGGGTCGCATCAGGTCAGGTCACATTAGTCTCCCTCCCTTCAATAACAAAACAGGTCAGGTCACAACACTTCCAAGGTCACATTCACATTAGTCTCCCTCCCTTCAATAACAAAACAGGTCAGGTCACAACACTTCCAAGGTCACATTCACATTAGTCTCCCTCCCTTCAGTAACAAAACAGGTCAGGTCACAACACTTCCAAGGTCACATTCACATTAGTCTCCCTCCCTTCAATAACAAAACAGGTCAGGTCACAACACTTCCAAGGTCACATTCACATTAGTCTCCCTCCCTTCAATAACAAAACAGGTCAGGTCACAACACTTCCAAGGTCACATTCACATTAGTCTCCCTTCCCTTCAGTAACAAAACAGGTCAGGTCACAACACTTCCAAGGTCACATTCACATTAGTCTCCCTTCCCTTCCCATAGATCGAGGTGGACATCCCGCGCTGTCACCAGTACGACGAGCTCCTCTCCTCGCCGCAGGGTCACGCCAAGTTTGCAAGGGTCCTCAAGGCCTGGGTCGTGTCCCATCCCAGGCTGGTGTACTGGCAGGGCCTGGACTCACTCTGTGCTCCCTTCCTCTATCTTAACTTTAATAATGAAGGTGAGAGAGAGAGAGAGGGGTGCAGGGAGGATGTAAGAATGGAGGGAAAGGAAGGAAGAGGAGATGGATGAAGGAGAGAGAGAGAGAGAGGGGTGCAGGGAGGATGTAAGACTGGAGGGAAAGGAAGGAAGAGGAGATGGATGGATACATACACTTTAATCCCTTTTCCTACGCTTCCTACCAGTCCTCACACACACACACACACACTCCTGAATCACTGACAAGCCTCCACACAATCATCTCTATTTCTTCATCAACAAACACCTCCATACATACACTTTAATCCCTTTTCCTACACTTCCTTCCAGTCCTCACACACACACACACACACACACACACACTCCTGAATCACTGACAAGCCTCTACACAATCATATCTATTTCTTCATCAACAAACACCTCCATACATACACTTTAATCCCTTTTCCTACGCTTCCTTCCAATCCTCACACACACACACACACACACACACACACACACACACACACACACACACACACACACACACACACACACACACTCCTGAATCACTGACAAGCCTCTACACAATCATCTCTATTTCTTCATCAACAAACTCCTCCATACATACACTTTAATCCCTTTTCCTACACTTCCTTCCAGTCCTCACACACACACACAGTCCTGCCTCTCCTAATTCACTGACAAACTTCACACCCACATACATACAGTTTACTCCCCTTTCCTCCCTCCCCTCGCAGCCCTCGCCTACGCCTGCCTCTCCCGGTTCATCAACAAGTACCTCCACAAGTTCTTCCTCCGGGACAACAGTGCGGTCATTCAGGAGTACCTCGCAAAGTTCTCCCACATGATCGCCTTCCACGACCCGAGACTCTTCAACCACCTAGACACCATCGGCTTCATCCCAGAGCTATACGCCATTCCCTGGTTCCTCACGATGTACACGCGTGGGTATTGTGTGCATCTGTGTGTGCGTGTGTGTTTGTGTGTGTGTGTGTGTTTGCCAAGTTTTTGTATGCTAGATTTCATTTGGCAAAACCTAATTTCCATTCGTGTGTTTTATATAATCTACTTTCTCTCTCTATCTATCTATTTCTCTCTCTCTCTCTCGCTCTCTCTTTCTTCCATCTTCCCCTATCCCCATCTCTATCCTTTCCGCCTCTCCTCCCGTGTCCCTCAATCTCCGTTCCTGTTCCTCCTCAGACGTGTTTCCACTGCAGAAGATCTTCCTGCTGTGGGACACCCTGCTGCTAGGGGAGGCGTCACTGCCCCTCTGTGTCGGCGTGGCCCTCCTGCGACAGCTCAAGGACAGGCTGCTGCAGTTTGGGTTCAACGAGTGCATCCTCCTCTTCTCGGACATGCCTGGTGGGTGCAATTGTGTTACTAGGGATGATTCTAATGAAATGGGTCACAAACGATGGTGATTTTGATATAGGGGTCACTCTACTATATATGGTTGTTTGAGGTTGGCTGAGGTCAGTTAGGTTAGATTAGGTTAGGTTTGATAAATGTAATGAAGAAATAGCTTACAAACTGATAATCATGAAATAGGGTCACTTAAGATACAGATGAAATAAGGTCACCACACACACTCACCCATTTCCTCCACTCATCCGCCTCAAAAATCCACCTCATTCACGTGGATGAAATAGAGTCACTTAAGATACAGATGAAATGGGGTCACCACACACACATTCACCCATTTCCTCCACTCATCCGCCTCAAAAATCCATCTCGTTCACGTGG
This sequence comes from Eriocheir sinensis, assembly GCF_024679095.1. NCBI lineage: Eukaryota > Metazoa > Arthropoda > Malacostraca > Decapoda > Varunidae > Eriocheir > Eriocheir sinensis. The sequence goes on from NC_066515.1 coordinate 26,627,579, forward strand.
ATGAAACAGGGTCACTTAAGATACAGATGAAATAAGGTCACACACACACACACACTCACCCATTTCCTCCACTCATCCGCCTCAAAAATCCACCTCATTCACGTGGATGAAATAGGGTCACTTAAGATACAGATGAAATAGGGTCACTTAAGATACAGATGAAATAGGGTCACCACACACACACACTCACCCATTTCCTCCACTCATCCGCCTCAAAAATCCACCTCATTCACGTGGATGAAATAGGGTCACTTAAGATACAGATGAAATAGGGTCACTTAAGATACAGATGAAATAGGGTCACCACACTCACACACACTCACCCATTTTCTCCACTCATCCGCCTCAAAAATCCACCTCATTCACGTGGATGAAACAGGGTCACTTAAGATACAGATGAAATAGGGTCACCACACTCACACACACTCACCCATTTCCTCCACTCATCCGCCTCAAAATCCACCTTGTTCACGTGGATGAAATAGAGTCACTTAAGATACAGATGAAATAGGGTCACCACACACACACACTCACCCATTTTCTCCACTCATCCGCCTCAAAAATCCACCTTGTTCACGTGGATGAAACAGGGTCACTTAAGATACAGATGAAATAGGGTCACCACACACACACTCACCCATTTCCTCCACTCATCCGCCTCAAAAATCCACCTCGTTCACGTGGATGAAACAGGGTCACTTAAGATACAGATGAAATAGGGTCACCACACACACTCACCCATTTCCTCCGCTCATCCGCCTCAAAAATCCACCTCGTTCACGTGGATGAAACAGGGTCACTTAAAATACAGATGAAATAGGGTCACACACACACACACTCACCCATTTCCTCCGCTCATCCGCCTCAAAAATCCACCTCGTTCACGTGGATGAAATAGGGTCACTTAAGATACAGATGAAATAGGGTCACCACACACACTCACTCACCCATTTCCTCCACTCATCCGCCTCAAAAATCCACCTTGCTCACGTGGATGAAACAGGGTCACTTAAGATACAGATGAAATAGGGTTACCACACACACACACTCACCCATTTCCTCCACTCATCCGCCTCAAAAATCCACCTAGTTCACGTGGATGAAACAGGGTCACTTAAGATACAGATGAAATAGGGTCACACACACACACACTCACCCATTTCCTCCACTCATCCGCCTCAAAAATCCACCTCGTTCACGTGGATGAAACAGGGTCACTTAAGATACAGATGAAATAGGGTCACCACACACACTCACCCATTTCCTCCACTCATCCGCCTCAAAAATCCACCTTTTATGTGGATGAAATAGGGTCACTTAAAATACAGATGAAATAGAGTCACCACACACACACACCCATTTCCTCCACTCATCCGCCTCAAAAATCCACCTCATTCACGTGGATGAAACAGGGTCACTTAAGATACAGATGAAATAGGGTCACCACACACACACTCACCCATTTCCTCCACTCATCCGCCTCAAAAATCCACCTCGTTCACGTGGATGAAATAGGGTCACTTAAGATACAGATGAAATGGGGTCACCACACACACACACTCACCCATTTCCTCCACTCATCCGCCTCAAAAATCCACCTCATTCACGTGGATGAAACAGGGTCACTTAAGATACAGATGAAATAGGGTCACCACACACACACACTCACCCATTTCCTCCACTCATCCGCCTCAAAAATCCACCTCGTTCTCATCCCCGTGTGACTCCCTGGGCAGACATTGACATGGAGCGCGTGGTGAGGGAGTCCAAGCAGGTGTTTTGTTCCACCCCTCCGTCCGTCACCTTCCGCCAGCATGACCACCCCAGGCCAGACCCCGGCAAGGACTCACCCTCGCACTCCATCCCACAAGCCAGCCAGGACCTTGTGAGTGACCTTGATGTGCCTGACCTTCCTCCTTCTCTCCCTTTCCATATCTCTCCCTTCCTCCTTTTCTCCCTTTCCATATCTCTCTCCCTTTCCATATCTCTCTCCCTTCCTCTCTCTCCCTTTCCATATCTTTCCCCCTTCCTCCTTCTCTCCCTTTCCATATCTCTCTCCCTTCCTCTTTCTCTCCCTTTCCATATCTCTCTCCCTTTCCATATCTCTCTCCCTTCCTCTTTCTCTCCCTTCCTCCTTCTCTCCCTTTCCATATCTCTCTCCCTTCCTCCTTCTCTCCCTTTCCATATCTCTCTCCCTACCTCCTTCTCTCCCTTTCCATATCTCTCTCCCTTCCTCCTTCTCTCCCTTTCCATATCTCTCTCCCTTCCTCCTTCTCTCCCTTTCCATATCTCTCTCCCTTCCTCTTTCTCTCCCTTTCCATATCTCTCTCCCTTCCTCCTTCTCTCCCTTTCCATATCTCTCTCCCTTCCTCCTTCTCTCCCTTTCCATATCTCTCCCTTCCTCCTTCTCTCCCTTTCCATATCTCTCTCCCTTCCTCCTTCTCTCCCTTTCCATATCTCTCTCCCTTCCTCCTTCTCTCCCTTTCCATATCTCTCTCCCTTCCTCCTTCTCTCCCTTTCCATATCTCTCTCCCTTCCTCTTTCTCTCCCTTTCCATATCTCTCTCCCTTCCTCCTTCTCTCCCTTTCCATATCTCTCTCCCTTCCTCCTTCTCTCCCTTTCCATATCTCTCTCCCTTCCTCGTTCTCTCCCTTTCCATATCTCTCCATTCCTCCTTCTCTCCCTTCCTCCTTCTCTCCCTTTCCATATCTCTCTCCCTTCCTCCTTCTCTCCCTTTCCATATCTCTCTCCCTTCCTCCTTCTCTCCCTTTCCATATCTCTCTCCCTTCCTCCTTCTCTCCCTTTCCATATCTCTCTCCCTTCCTCCTTCCCTCCCTTTCCATATCTCTCTCCCTTCCTCCTTCTCTCCCTTTCCATATCTCTCTCCCTTCCTCCTTCTCTCCCTTTCCATATCTCTCTCCCTTCCTCCCTTCCCCAACACACAGTCTCAACATCCAGTGATTTGGTTACGTCATAAACTGAGATTGGGTCATTCTAAAAGGTCATTAGGTTTGATAGGCAGGACCTTTAGTTATGGAACCTCACCTTCACCCCCCCCCCCCTCCCCCCATTCCTCCCAGGTCATGGATGCCGTGTCCCTCCCTGAGCTGAAGCGCGAGAAGTGTCCGAGGGTGTGCGGCGCTGACCTGCTGGAGCTGCTGGCACATCGGCGGAGTCGCAGCGGACGCCTGAAGGTGCTGGTGGTGGATGTGAGGCCCCCAGACGAGTATCCTTTGGTGTGTGTGTGTGTTGGGGGGGGAATATATGTGTGTGTGTGTGTGTGTGTGTGTGTGTTTGTTTTGGATTCTTGGTTTCTGTTTTCTTTTCTTCTCTCTCTCTCTCTCTCTGTTTACCTCCCTTTCCTTCCTTTCTTCTCTCTCTCTCTGTTTACCTCCCTTTCCTTCCTTCGTTTCCTTCCTTTCTTTCCTCTTCCTCCTCCTTGTTTCCTCCCTCTCTCTCTATTTACCTCCTTTTCCTTCTTCTCTCTTTGCTTGGTTTCCTTCCTTTCTTCCCTCTTCCTCCTCCTTCTGTTTCCTCTCTCCCACCCACCACATAACCCACATTAACCTTCCGCCCCCAAACCTTCCTTAACCATACGAAGGTTCGCTCGAGGGACCCTGGCAGACGCTATCAACATGCCGGCCGAGTCCTGCCTGAGTCCTGACGGTTCGCTGCTCCCCGGGCCACAGAACGAGACCCTCAACTCCTACCGGGGCAAGATCATCGCTGTCATAGGCTCACGCATTGGCTGGGACCAGGTGGTGAAGGTGAGTGAGTGTGTGTGTGTGTGAGGGAGGAAGAGAGGGAAGGGATGGAGGGAATAAAAGGGAGATGGAGAGGGAAGAGGAAACGGAAGGAAGGGAAAGGGAGGAGAGAAGGAGAGAAGGAGATGGGGAGGAAAGAGAGAGGAAGGGAAGGGAAAGAAAGGGAGGAGGACAAGAGGAAGGGAGGGAAGGAAAGGGAAGGAGGGAACAAGGAAGGGAAGGAAGGAGAGAGGATGGAAGGAAAGGTGAAAGGAAGGGAGAGAAAGGAAACAACAAGGAGAGGAAGAGGGAAGGGAGATAAACAGAGAGACACAACACCTATTTCTCTCCCTCTCTCTCACTCTCTCTCTCTCTCTGTCAGCCAAGTAACTTCTATCACTAACAGAACTCTTTGCCATAGCACAATACTAACACTACTAACATACTAACACAGCCCCATTTCTCCTCGCCACAGTTCGCCGAGGCCATCTTGCTGCAGGAGTTCCCACACGTCTGCACGCTACACAAGGGCATCGAGGTGTTCCGAGCGACTGGTGCCCTGGTGGTGCCCTCCTGAGGCGTACTGAAGCCCCACTGAACACCCTTGTGGCACCCAGCTGGCATGGACTATAAGGAGGCATTGATAGGTGGAGAGAGAGAGAGATCTTCTTCACTGACAAAGACTGACACTGTACAGGGAAAACAGGATAGACTTTTTTCCTAATCTCCTCCTCACAGACAACCACTAACAGACTCGTGGGTGCTCCCCTTAAGACTTCACTGACAGGGTTTGGGTATAGGGAAACACATGCTATGGATCATCTTTATTTCTCTGCACTGACAACCCTTGGACAGACACAGTATAGGGAAAAAGAGTATTGACTTTCTTACTAATTTCCTCCTCACAGAATCGTGGGTGCTCCCCTTAGGACTTCACTGACAGGGTTTGGGTATAGGGAAACACATGCTATGGATCATCTTTATTTCTCTGCACTGACAACCCTTGGACAGACACCGTATAGGGAAAACAGGATAGACTTTTTTCCTAATCTCCTCCTCACTGACAACCACTAACAGAATCGTGGGTGCTCCCCTTAAGACTTCACTGACAGGGTTTGGGTATAGGGAAACACATGCTATGGATCATCTTTATTTCTCTGCACTGACAACCCTTGGACAGACACCATATAGGGAAAACAGGATAGACCTTCTTCCTAATCTCCTCCTCACTGACAACCACTAACACAGTGGTTCTCAAACTGGGGGTAATTACCCCCATGGGGGTAATGAAGCCGTTTCTGAGGGGTAATGAGGTATTTCTAAAATTAAAAATACTTTAGAGTAAAATTCAGTAAATTGATAAATAATAATAAAGTAGAAGTGCAGTTTTTTTTAACAAAACTGCATACCCAATCCTGCGAATGCATATAATTTTTTAGGCGTAAACCCCCTTTAAAATATTCGTATTCTAATGAAATTTCGCCCATATGTTCCCTCCGGTTAGTAAAGCATTATGTAAGAAATTTCATTAGAATACGATAATTTTTTCCCTTTCTCAATTTTTGGGGGGGTCAATTCCCCACTCCGTAAACCCCCTTTAATATTGAGGTATCAAAAAACTTTATAGCCCACGACACTCACATACCCCAAATTGACAAAATGTGTGAAGTTTCATTGATATCCATCAAGAACTCTAGGAGGAGATGCGTGGCGGACAAGAACTCGAGGACAGACGGACAGACGGACAGACAGACAGACGGACAGACGGACAGACAGACGGACGGCACCCACTATGATCGGGCCGAATTAGCTATAAATTTAAAGTAAAAACGCTTTAATTTTATCTCTTATCAAAGGAAATAATGCCTAAATTTCTTATTCTGTATTAAATACTGATTTTCTAATAAAAAAATGCATTAAAATGAGTAAATAATTAAATATTATATTTTCCTTTCCTCTAATTTCATGTAAAATAATTGTAAATGAACAGGAATGGGGGCTAGGGGTAATTGTCCTCTACCTCTGCGCTGTCAGGGGTAACAATGTCAGAAAGTTTGAGAACCACTGCACTAACAGAATCGTGGGTGCTCCCCTTAGGACTTCACTGACAGGGTTTGGGTATAGGGAAACACATGGTATAAATTTTCTTCTTTATTTCCTCTGCACTGACAGCCCCTACAGATCACAGGCTCATGGGGGGGGTGCTGGGCTGGTCTCCTCTTGTTCGCCATTCAGTCCAGTCTCCGCCGTGGGGGTTCAAGTTGAAGGGAGTTTTACATGCTGAATCTGTATTGCCAGGGACCATTGCTGTGTTGAGATTGTGGGTTAGAGTTTTGTTAGTGTTAGGAGGAGTTACTTGGCTGAGAGAGAGAGAGAGAGAGAGAGAGAGAGAGAGAGAGAGAGAGAGAGAGAGAGAGAGAGAGAGAGAGAGAGAGAGAGAGAGAGAGAGAGAGAGAGAGAGAGAGAGAGAGAGAGAAAGAGAGGAGAGAGAGGAAAGAGAGAGAGGAGAGAGGAGAGAGAGAGGAGAGAGAGAGAGAGAGAGAGAGAGAGAGAGAGAGAGAGAGAGAGAGAGAGGAGAGAGAGAGAGAGAGAGAGAGAGAGAGGAGAGAGAGAGAGAGAGGAGAGAGAGGAGAGAGAGAGAGAGAGAGAGAGAGAGAGAGAGAGAGAGAGAGAGAGAGAGAGAGAGAGAGAGAGAGAGAGAGAGAGAGAGAGAGACTATATATGTGGCTGGGGGGCATGTGTCTGTGGGGGTTGTAAACATGCTGTGGGGTGACATCCTGTGGGTCCTGTGGCTGTGATGAGGAGAGAGAGAGAGAGAGAGAGAGAGAGAGAGAGAGAGAGAGAGAGAGAGAGAGAGAGAATGCTCACTACAAATCCCCATGTATCCCAATGTAACTATAAACCCCAATAAAAGAGATTATACCACTAAAACTCTCTACCTAATAATACCCTGCAAGAGAGTGTTACTGAACCCACTAATACCTTCACTACTACTACCCAAGATGCCCCAATAAACTATACCTACCACCACAATGTATAGATTCAGGATATCACAGTGTATACCCAATGTTCTAAGGCTGTCAATAGATATCAAGGCTTCTGTTAGTGGTGGTTCAGGGGCAATATAGGACAGGGAGTGTTGGTCTTTGGGTATGGGCTAAGTAGTAGTTGTGTAAGTTTAGTCACAGCCAGTATTGTAAGCATATCTGTGGTACACTGGGCATTATAGGACAGGGAGAAAGCGCCTTTGTATTGCTTTTTAGTTCAGAGAGTACATTAGCTTTTAACCAGGTAGCAGCGACGGACCAAATTTGTGGCTTTACCGTGTAGCAGCGACGGACCAAATTTGTGGCTTTACCATGTAGCAGCGACGGACCAAATTTGTGGCTTTACCGTGTAGCAGCAACGGACCAAATTTGTGGCTTTACCGTGTAGCAGCGACGGACCAAATTTGTGGCTTTACCGTGTAGCAGCGACGGACCAAATTTGTGGCTTTACCATGTAGCAGCGACAGACCAAATTTGTGGCTTTACCGTGTAGCAGCGACGGGCCAAATTTGTGCCATGATTTAAACCCCCCAAAATAGATGATACATAATCTGATCACAAATGCTTTGATATATATTATGAAATGGTTTGTGTGAGGGGTGATTTTTTCTCGCTTGGGGGAACCATTAAGAAACATGATCCTCGCTGCTACCGGGTTAACAGAGCACTACGATAGGAGAATGTGGCCAGCATGTCGTAACCAAAATAGCTGTACGTAATTCAAAATGACGGTGTTACGATAGCGTTTGTGGTCTGGGGAATTTTTCGAGATTATGACCATACGGAGAGGGACTTTTTCAAGAATACAACCATACCTAAACCACAAAAATAGATTGTCATATCATCATAAAATTGAATAACATATGAGTCTTTTAGTAACAACATGATGCCTGCTGTGTGTATTCAATGCCAAGACCGATACTTTTTGTCCTATAATGCACAGTGTAACACCAATAAGCTTACAATGCTGGGGATGAACTGAGCTTAACACTACTACTACTACTACTACTACAACTACTGCTACAGCCATATGCAAAGACCAATAATCCCTTCCCTATAATGCCCAGAAAAACACCACTAACACAAGCCTTGACATCTATTGAGGTATGATCTGAATTTACACTACTACTACTACTACTGCTACTACTACTACTACTACAACTACTGCTACAGCCATATGCAAAGACCAATAATCCCTTTCCTGTAATGCCCAGAAAAACACCACTAACACAAGCCTTAACATCTATTGAGGTATGAACTGAATTTACACTACTACTACTACTACTACTACTACTACTACTACTATTACTACTATTATTACTACTACTACAGCCATATGCAAAGAAAGATATTCCCTTTCCTATAATACCCAGAAAACTACCACTAACACAAGCCTCGGATTGACCCCAACAGCTTCACGATACAAAGTTAACATGGTGCGGTCTTCCCTTCGGTCCCTGTATACAAAATGGAGACTGGATGGTTAGAATCAGTACTTCCAGGGTTGTTCTTGCTTGGCGTTTCATCTCTTGGGTCCTGTGAGTGAGTTATTGTGCGTTATTTTGATCCCTGTGAGAGAGAAATGTGAGACTGGATAGTATTATAGTCCAACCAAATTGTCGAGTCTGTTTGGGCGTATTTTTTTCCTATCATATGTTACCTTTACCTTACATATGAGAGGAAGAGATAGGTGTTGGGACTGTGTGGCAGAGCAGAGGGGAGAAATGGACCCGAGGGAGCCTCCGCCCAAACGGACTCGACAATTTAGTTGGACTATTAGTATATTCCTGCTGGGGGTTTTTTGTTGGTGTTTTTGCGAAGTTGTTTTGGGTTTGGTCTTCTTACGGTCACGTTTGGGGGCTAGTTCCTTCATATTCCGTAACAAAACATCACGGAAAAACATCTCCTTTGACCTGATAATCTAAATTCCTGCATATTCCGTAACAAAACATTGCGGAAAAACATCTCCTTTGACCTGATAATCTAAATTCCTGCATATTCTGTAACAAAACATCGCGGAAAAACATCTCCTTTGACCTGATAATCTAAATTCCTGCATATTCTGTAACAAAACATCGCGGAAAAACATCTCCTTTGACCTGATAATCTAAATTCCTGCATATTCTGTAACAAAACATCGCGGAAAAACATCTCCTTTGACCTGATAATCTAAATTCCTGCATATTCTGTAACAAAACATCGCGGAAAAACATCTCCTTTGACCTGATAATCTTAATTCCTGCATATTCCATAACAAAACATCTTCTTTAACCTGATAGTCTTAATTCCTGCATATTCCATAACAAAACATCGCGGAAAAACATCTCCTTTGACCTGATAATCTTAATTCCTGCATATTCCGTAACAAAACATCTTCTTTAACCCGATAATCTACGTTCAAATAGTATCTCGGATTTGGAAGAGTCTGCCCACCCTTCCACACCACACATCACCTTGTTCCTGCATATTCCATAACAAAACATCGCGGAAAAACATCTTCTTTAACCCGATAATCTACGTTCAAATAGTATCTCGGATTTGGAAGAGTCTGCCCGCCCTTCCACACCACACATCACCTTCTGGTCCCTGCATATTCAATAACAAAACATCGCGGAAAACATCTTCTTTAACCTGATTATCTACGTTCGAATGGTACCTAATATTTGGAAGAGTCTGCCCGCCCTTCCACACCACACATGATCTTGTAGCTCCTGCACATTCTCCTGAAACAAAAGGTCACAAAACAACATCTTCCTTGACCTGAGAATCCACGTTTGAGTGTTACCTGTGACCTCCAACACCTGTGAGGGATCGAAATGCATTGGTTAAAGACTTCAGGTATACATTTCAGAGTTTTATTCATAACTTAACCCTATTCATTAAAGCGTACGGTTATAGATTCACCAAGTTTGCTTTATGTCCGATCTGCTTGGGAGGCGAGAATGAACCCAGTCAGTTAGTCAGTCCTTTTTCTTTCCCTTCCTCTGCGACCTTTTCAGTCAATCTTTCCCTTCCTTTGCGACCTTTTCAGTCAATCTTTCCCTGCCTTTGCGACCTTTTCAGTCAATCTTTCCCTTCCTTTGCGACCTTTTCAGTCAATCTTTCCCTGCCTTTGCGACCTTTTCAGTCAATTTTAAGCAGTCATTCCTTTTTCCTTCCCTCCCCTTCCTCTCCCTTTCCTTTCCTTTACCTAACTTTGCGCCCTGGATTAACCGTACCTTTCATATTCAAGTCCTAGATTAACCGTACCTTCCTTTCCCGTCCCCTACGTTTTCTCCCTCATACACCCGACGTACATGAATTTGCGCCCTGGATTAACCGTACCTTCCAACCGTACCAAGTTCCCCTCACACACACACACACATGCATCCTGGGTTAACATACTTCCACTGGTTGTATATCTTATTATAATGCTGAGTGGAATGGACACAGGCTGGCAGGTGCTTAACAGACCTTATGCGCTACAGTAACACTTGACGGCTATGCTCTAGAAAGGGAGGAGGCAGCGGCAAGGCACAACACTGAACTTATATGTATAGTGGTCGCTGTACACTAGGCTGGGAGGAGGGAGAGAGAGAGGGGAGGAAAGGAGGGTAGGAAACGGAGAAATGGCATAGCGTTACGTAAACCGAATCTTAGACTGGGAGGAGGGAGAGGGAGAGAGGAGGAGGAAAGGAGGGTAGGAAACAGAGAAATGGCATAGAGTTACGTAAACTGAATCTTAGGCTGGGACGAAGGAGAGGGAGAGAGGAGGAAAGGAGGGTAGGAAACGGAGAAATGGCATAGAGTTGCGTAAACCGAATCTTAGGCTGGGACGAAGGAGAGGGAGAGAGGAGGAAAGGAGGGTAGGAAACAGAAATGGCATAGAGTTACGTAAAGTGAATCTTAGGCTGGGAGGAGGGAGAGGGAGAGGGAGAGAGAGAGGAGGAAAGGAGGGTAGGAAACAGAAATGGCATAGCGTAAACCGAATCTTAGGCTGGGAGGAGGGAGAGGGAGAGAGGAGGAAAGGAGGGTAGGAAACAGAGAAATGACATAGCGTTACGTAAACCGAATCTTAGGCTGGGACGAAGGAGAGGGAGAGAGGAGGAAAGGAGGGTAGGAAACAGAGAAATGGCATAGCGTTACGTAACCCGAATCTTAGGCTGGGACGAGGGAGAGGGAGAGGGAGAGAGAGGGGATGAAAGGAGGGTAGAAACCGAATCTAAGTTTAACCCGCTCGGATGAAGGGATACGGATGACCAAGGCTGAGGACACGTGGCTGATGACCCTCTCTCATCCGCACAACAGCTGGATGACGCACTAACTCGTAAATACTTAAAACAGAGTGACTGACCGAAAAAATGGTGACGTAAGTTCATATTCTTAAACATTTCTGGAACCATTACGACGGTCTCCCAAGGCCTCAGAGAAGAGTAACCGGGTTTTCATGGGTGTTTTTTCCCCCTCAAGATGCAGAGGTCATGTAGAACTATCACTGGAACAACAAAACAGTCCATGAAAACCCAAGCAACTACCACGAGAGGCTTTTCAAACAGGCGTACCGGGCCCCCATTACGACGGTCTCCGCAGGTCACAGGGAAGAGTAACCGGGTTTTCATGGGTGTTTTTTCCCCTTCAAGATGCAGAGGTCGTGTAAAACTATCACCAGGGTCACAAAACCGTCCCTGGAACACCCGGCAACTCTGGAACCTTTTTGAAACTAGCATAGTAAGGGGATGATGTGTTTAGAAATATGAGCCTCAAACTGACTGAATCTACACATGGAAACGGATTTAATCATATAAATAAATCATACAGAAGGCCTAAGGGAGAATCAACTACACACACATGCTATAAAAAGTATCATAAAGCCACTGGTAAGGCAAGTTAAGGTAAGGTAAGGTAAGGTAAGGTAGGGTAAGGTAAGGTAAGGCAAGGCAAGGTAAGGTAAGGTAAGGACTTTGTAGGTATGATGTTGCAAGTTTCCACATTGGCTTCTGATACTTTTCTTAACCTGTGTGTGTGTGTGTGTGTGTGTGTGTGTGTGTGTGTGTGTGTGTGTGTGTGTGTGTGTGTGAGATTTACATAGATTTACATAGAAAAACAGACCACACAGACCCCATGGTCCAGACTATGTGGTCTGTCCTTAAGAGAGAGAGAGCGGCAGAGACAGAATTACATAGATAACCAGACCACACAGGCCCTAAGGCCCAAACTAGGTGGGCTATCCTAAACCTAGGTGACAGTTGTTATGCGGCCACCATGGCGTTGAAACTGACCCAGTGAACATTTAGATGGAGGAGATAGCGGTCAAGATTATTCTTAAACGATGCAATTGAGTTACACTGCACCAGTGATGGCGGTAATCTGTTCCAATCTCGAACGACAGCATTAGTGAAGAATTTTGTGCGATCTGAATGAACTTGTCTACATTTGAGTTTAGCGCCATTATTTCTCGTTCGCGTCGAATCATCCATCACAAACAGCTTGGTCGGATCCACGTTGGTAAAACCGTTAAGTATTTTAAAGCACTCTATCAGTTTTCGTCTGAGGCGGCATTTTTCAAGAGAAAACAGGTTTAGATGTGACAGCCTTTCCTCAAAGGGTTTGTTTTGTTATGAAGGAATCATCTTGGTTGCTGTATGCTGAACACCTTCTAATTTAGCAATGTCTTTCGCATGGTGGGGAGACCAAAACTGCACGGCATAATCCAAATGAGGTCTGACGAAACTATTATATAAAGGTAGTATAACATCTTCATTTTTGAATGAAATTTTTTTTAATCAAACCGATCATCCTGTTTGCTTTTTTAACGGACTCGTTGCACCGCTGGGAAAACTTGAGGTCAGGCGCGACTGTGACGCCAAGATCTTTGACCGAGTGAACGCCTTCAACTTTAACGCCGCACATTTCACAGTCCTTCTTTATAGTTCTAGATCCAACCTGCAGAATCTGACACTTGTTTATATTAAAAGGCATTTCCCATTTTACTGACCAATCTGATATTTTACGCAAATCTTCTTGTAGGCTCCGCCTGTCACATTCCTTAAGTACCACACTGACGATTTTCATGTCGTCCACAAATTTACTAATGAAATTATTGAGACCAAGGTCAATGTCGTTGATATAAACGACAAAGAGAACGGGTCCCAGGACTGAGCCGAAGAGAGACAGAGAGAGAGAGAGAGAGAGAGAGAGAGAGAGAGAGAGAGTGTGTGTGTGTGTGTGTGTGTGTGTGTGTGTGTGTGTGTGTGTGTATCAAATTACAGTACAAATCATCTTGGACTAAATTTCTCAACATACGAAAATGAAAAAAAAAAAAATCAATTACGCATCCATACTATCCCTTTCCCCACACTCACGTACGACAAGAATTATTATTACGCGTGAGAGGAGGACCTTCCCATAAGCAGCACAGGGCCTCGGAACAGGAACAGCACTTACCCAGGACGATCGAAAGGGGGGGGATACGAGTGATGGGATAGGAAACTCAGACTGTAGGTTAAGTTTAGGGGGAGTGAAAGGGTGTGGGAGAATGGCATTGAGGGAGAGAGTGAATGAGAGGTTGACTAAGGAGAGGGAGGGAGGGAGTGAAAGGGTGTGGGAGAATGACATTGAGGGAGAGAGTGAATGAGAGGTTGACTAAGAAGGGAGAGAGAGAGGGAGATGAAAGCATAACACAATCTTTGCAAACCTTTCCCAATGTTCATAGTGAGAGAGAGAGAGGAAGAGGGGGAGGGAAGGGAGGTAAGAGAAAGGGAGAGAGAGATAGGGAGATGACAGCATAACACAATCTTTGCAAACCTTTCCCAATGTTCACAGTAAAGGGAGAGAGAGAGAGAGGAGGAGGGGAGAGAAGGGAGGTAAGAGAAAGGGAGAGAGGGGAAAGAAGGGAGAGAGAGATAGGGAGATGACAGCATAACACAATCTTTGCAAACCTTTCCCAATGTTCATAGTAAGGAGAGAGAGAGAAGGGAGGAAATTAAGGGAGAGAGATAGGGAGATACAAGCATAACATAACATAACATAATCTTTCCAATCTTTTCCTATTGTTTACAGCAGAGGGGGAAAGAGGAAAGTGGGAAGGTGCGGGACTAAGGGTGTGTGCCAGGTCCCTTCAGCTATCATGGCCCGTGGAGAGCAGGGTAAGGGCCTTCTGCAGGTTCCCAATGGCTGTCTGTGAGTCGTCATAGTCCAGCGCCGACACAGCCCACTTGCAGTACTTCTGGGCCTTGGCAACCATGTCCGGCGTCAGTGGTACGGAGCCCCCTGCGAGGAACAAGACCGTTAACCTCTTGACTGTGGATTTCCTACCACAAGACATCAGCAAAGTACAGGAGTGGAGCAAAAAGTGGCTGCTACAATTCAATGAAGAAAAATGTAAAGTCCTGCACCTTGGGAGGGGATATCCAGCACACCAATACCACATGGGAAACACTCCACTATCCACTACAGAGGCAGAGAAAGACCTGGGGGTGTATGTTACCAGGCTACCAGTGAAGGGATATCCAGCACACCAATACCACATGGGAAACACTCCACTATTCACCACAGAGGCAGAGAAAGACCTGGGAGTGTATGTTACCAGGCTACCAGTGAAGGGATATCTAGCACACCAATACCACATGGGAAACACTCCACTATCCAACACAGAGGCAGAGAAACACCTGGGAGTGTATGTTACCAGGCTACCAGTGAAGGGATATCTAGCACACCAATACCACATGGGAAACACTCCACTATCCAACACAGAGGCAGAGAAACACCTGGGAGTGTATGTTGCCAGGCTACCAGTGAAGGGATATCCAGCACACCAATACCACATGGAAAACACTCCACTATCCACCACAGAGGCAGAGAAAGACCTGGGACTATATGCTATCAAGTGTTGACCTCCCTTACTAGAGCACCAATGACCTGAGATATTGGAACAGAAGTAGAAAAATGATGAGACATGTATGGAGTCACTCACCAGTAGCTTCAGGCATCTGGAAGGCGGCGGCTGGCGGCCGTGCTGGGGCGGCGGCCGGGACATGCGCTGGCGGCTGAACCTGAGGCAAAGGGACGGATTATTTGACTGCCCAAGTGATTGAAACGGATGAAAATTGACAGAAAACTTGAATTGACTGATTGTTGCACTAGGAAAGGTGAGGTAAAGTAAGGTAAGGTAAGGTAAGGTAAGGTAAGGCAAGGGTAATGTAAGATAAGGTAGGGTAAGGCAAGGTAAGGTAAGGCAAGGCAAGGCAAGGTAAGGCAAGGTACAGAAAAGTAAGGCAAGCTAAGGCAAGGTACAGAAAAGTAAGGCAAAACAACCTCTATTGTCCTTACCTGAGGGGGTGGGGGGTATGAGGTCCTGGGTGCCGTGGGCGGGGGGGGAGGGGAGGAGGAGGGCACGGAGGGCAGCCCGGCACCTTCATCTTCACCCGGCACAGAGGGCAGGCCTGGGTGTGGCTGTGGGTGTGACCAGCCCAGCGCCGCACCACCCACCGCACCCGCCTCTTCACCACCCTCGGCTCCCCCGACATCCTCTCCCAAACCCTCGTCATCTGGGGGGAGGAAAGAGTTACATATGTTAGTCTGTCTGTCTGTCTGTCTCTTATATAGCTACACATCCACAGCCAACCTGACTATTTCCTTAAGCCCCAGCCATCCCACTTTGATTCCCAGGGTGACCTTAAGGCATAAATCAACAAAGAATGAAAGTTGGAAAGTTTTGTTTAGTGGGCGCAACATCTGTGGTCATGTGCCGGAGAGAGACAGAAGGGGAAGGAATTATAGGAGAAGGGAACAGATCCCAGTAGACGGGACACAACCCCAAATTAATACCTGGTACCCATTCACTGCTGGGTGAGGTCATTCTTTGTTGATTTATACTTTAAGGTGCTGGCTATCAAGTGTTTGAAGATACCCTAAACTTAACCAGGATACGAAGCCAGGGCCATAAGATTCATAGCTAACACACGCTAACTACAAGACCAGGAGGGCGTTACAGTCGTTACAAACTCAGAAACGTAACGGCAGCCTGCACACTGTGTCCTCACCTCCTGCCATGGGTCCGGGGATGGGCGTTTCTCCGTTCTTGAGGCAGTTGTGGATGTACGTCGCCTTCCACTTTGCGTATTTCCTCTGGTTGGTCACCTCCTCCGGGACCTCACCGAAGACCTCGCACACGTCGAACAGCAGCCCCGCCGTGTAGAAGACCTTGACCACGTTCCTGAGGTAGAAGGACGAGGAGTTATTACGAGTGACCTTTGACCCTTTTTTTTTTTTTTTTACAGCAAAGGAGACAGCTACTCACCGCTCCCATAACAGACAAAAGAGTGGTCAAAAGAGAGGTCAATTTTGGGTGGAGAGGTGTCTTGATTGACCTAAGTTGGAAATCATTAGGAGTAAAATATTAGGTTGAATTAGGTTACCGAAATGCAAGTGTTTGTAATATTTCCTCTTACAGAAACGAGAATGAAGAGGAGATTGTAGGAGGAAAGAGATATGAAGAGGAGAGGAGAGGAAGTTAATGGAGGAAGAGGAGGAGGGGAAGAAGGGATGAAAGAGGAGGAACAAATAACCAGATAAATGAGAAGTACAGGAAAATGAGAGGACAGAATGACGTCAAACAGAGAGAATTCAAACTCACTTATTAAACCTGGCCGCGCGATCCTCCCCATCGGCCCACATGAACAGCTTGTGGGCCACGTTCTCGACAAGTGCTTGGCCGGCCACGTCATTGGTCACCGAGTCGTTGTCGCGATGCTCCTAAGGGGTGGAAACGAAGGAGGTGAAGTGCGAGGAATATTCAAGATTTTAATGTTCGAATTCTAAGACATTCTGGAACCTATACACAGATATTTTTAAAGGGTTTTCTAGAGGTCATTGTGGGGTCTTCCATGGGTAGTTTGATGGACCTAGGGATAGTTTGACAAGGCTTTCACACATATATTTTTAAAGGTTTTCGTAGAAGTTGTTGAGGGCGTTTCCATGGATAGTTTAATGAGCCTAGGGATAGTTTGACAAGGCTTACACACACACACACACACACACACAGGGTCCCTCCTCACCTTCTTAAAGTTCTCGAGGTAGTCCATGAGTCCCGTGAGAAGGGCGCGCGCCTCGGGACTCTTGCGGTCAATCTTGAGGGCCGTCTGAAGCGTGTAGAGACGTGCTGGGGGACCAAAGTGACAGGTTGAGGTAACGTGAGGATTAGACATGAAAAATAAATAAATAAGGAGGGGAGGGGGAGGGGGGTAGGTATAGGTCACAATTCCTGTAACAAGGTAAGGTAAGGTAAGGTACGGGAAGAGAAGGTAAGGTAAGGTAAGGTACGGGAAGAGAAGGTAAGGTAAGGTAAGGTAAAAAAAAGTTAGGTTAGGTTAGGTAAAGTAAGGTACAGTTAGGTAAGGTATGGGAAGAGAAGGTAAGGTAAGGTAAAAAAAGGTTAGGTTAGGTTAGGTAAAGTAAGGTACAGTTAGGTAAGGTATGGGAAGAGAAGGTAAGGTAAGGTAAGGTAAAAAAAGGTTAGGTAAGGTTAGGTAAAGTAAGGTACAGTTAGGTAAGGTTCATAGAACAAAGGAATCAGTTAGGTATAAAGACATTTTAGTGGACATTCAGTTATAGAATAAAAACAGTACCTATCATTTAGGGCATCATATAGGCAGTGGAGGGCACCGCTAACCAGCTTCACTTACTGGTAATCCACTAACTAAAACGTTAATTTCACTTACGCAAAACCACTAAAGAATTTGGTGGAAGCTAACGCTAACTTTTTATATGGATTTATCTTTGGTTTAGTATTTTGGACGTAAAACCCCGTCTGTCCGTTACTAAGGGTCTACTTGGGTTGGCACATGACCCACCAGAAGTGCAAGACATTAGTGTTTGTCATAGCATGGAACTTCTGGGACTCCTGGCCGCCAGCCTGAGTGTCCTCCGCCTCACCCACAGCTGCTGCTGCTGACTCACTAGCAGAGTCAGCATCCTCAAGCGGAACAAAAACATGTCTGGAGAGAGAAAGTTGGAAGCTCTTCTGCCGTGGCCATCCCCTGGTGGGAGCTCCTAGGAGCAGACGTCGATGAAATGATGATGATGAACAAAAACGTCCTCACTCTGGTCACCCTCCATGACGTCGATAACGATAAACAAGGCGACAATAAGCAACGCGACTACATGGTGACAACGTCGCAGCTGAACTCAACGAAGAGCCCAACAAGCAACAACAAGAAGAGAAAGAAGCCTCCAGTTTATCCTAAATCTATATTTTACCAAAGATTTCCCGCAATGAATTCTTGTTATCAAATCCCGAGTTCAAAGAGTTGTAAATGGAAGATGCATTGCCCTAAAATACCAAAAAGTTTCCCTAACAATTGTTCAATTCCCATACTACTTAAAGGCATAATTTACCCCAAAGTGGAAGCCCAGGAATTATTGCGCCATGTGGCTCAACTGATGCTGTGTCTGCCCACAACGGACAAGAACAAACCTGTATGATATTTTAGTGGACTTAAGTTAGCGGAGGAGGAACTACACTAAGCAGAAGCTAAAATTGGTTCACTAACTGTTTCCAAAGTTAGCAAAAACACTAATCAGCTAATGAAAAAGTTAGCTTCACTAATTAGCGGTTAGCGGATTAGTGGAACCGTGCCCACCACTGCATATAGGATATCATTTAGGGCATCATCAAGGTATACAAAAGGTGCCTGAGCAAGAGAAGGAGCCTCACCCCAGTAGGACACCACAGGCTCCCTCTTATCATAATCTGAGGCCAGCTTGAGGTAGTGCTGGAGTTGCTTGAGGGAGGCCGGGCACTGAGGTAGGCTGGCCATGGTAGTGCTGGTGGTGGTGCTAGGTTGATCTCACTCCTGTAACAAGGTAAGGCGAGGTAAGGTAAGGGAAGGTTAGCTAAGGTAAGGTAAGGTAAGGTAAGGAAAGGTTAGGTACAGTAAGGTAAGGTAAGGTAAGGAAAGGTAAGGTAAGGTAAAGTAAGGAAAGGTAAGGTTAGGTAAGGAATGGGAAGGTTAGGTAAGGTAAAGTCCTCGGATACAAAGATAAAATGTGGTCTGCTAAATGTTCAGTCTGTAGGAAATAAAACTCTAGATATCCGTGATCTCATCAAAGAAAAGGATCTTGACATTTTAGCGGTAACTGAAACATGGCTAAATGACTACGACGTCGCCAAGATTCGTGAGATGACGCGAGTAACTCATACCTTCCTACATGTTCCGAGGGAGACAAGAAGGGGTGGTGGTGTTGGGATCTTTCTTTCGAATTCTTTTCAGAAGGTTCGGAGAAAAGCATCAGAAAGGTGGGATACTTTTGAATTAGTGCAAGTCATCTGTGAAATTGATAGAAGGAAATGCACCTTTATTGTGGCGTATCGACCTCCAGATACAAGAGCAGAGGTCTTTATTGATGAATTTCGCATATTTTTGAAGTCTGTGGATATGGTGAGTGCAAATGTGTTCATCTGTGGTGACTTTAATCTATGGGTTGATGATCCTGAAAATTCTTCTGCCATGGCCTTCATTGAGATGATGGACAGTTTCAACCTGATCAATAAAGTGAACGAGATGACCTCTTTAGGGGGTCATGTGCGAGACTTGGTTTTCAGCGATAGGTATAGACGGTGATCTAGTGCAAGGGGTATGTGTTGATGAAATATGTTGTATATCCCCGGTGCATAAATTGGTAACCTTTGAAATTTCATACGTGAGGGAAGCAGTGCAGAGAAAAAAGATTAAATTCAGATTGCAAAAAAAAATTCAACCAGAAATATTGATTAACTCTGTAATACAAGAAATTACTATTAACTGTCGTGAAATCTGTGAACATGGCTCGGTGTTACGTGGAAATTGTGCTGCCTGCCTGGTTAAGCTATATGATGGTTTAGCTAGAGATGAGTATAACAGCCTCTGTCCTCTGATTGAAAAGGAGATAGTGTTGAGAGATCATGCACCTTGGTTTAATGCAGAAATACTGTGGGCAAAAAGAGAGAAGAAGAAAAAAGAAAGACTGTGGCGTAGGCAAAAAACAGATGAGGCAAGAGTAGCATACCAGGAGGCAAGAAACAAAGAAAATCGGCCTGTGATAAAACGGAAAAGAGAATACTATCGGAATAAGGTTGTGGAGGCAGGGCCTAACATCAATAAATTAAATAAGGTGCTTGACAATTTGACTGGAAACAGAAAGGCTAACAAGCTTCCGGACAGTTTCTCGGATGAAGTGCTGGCAAACAAGTTTTTAGACTTTTTTGACAAGAAAATTGAGAGAGTTATCATGAACTTTAGAGGCGACGGTTACCATGGATCCGCTGTGGAAACTCCAGTCCCTGAAATAAAGTTAACAAGCTTTCAACAAGTGGATGTGGCTGAAGTGAAAACTATCATAGCTACACAGGGGAAACTGACGTACTGTGATAACGATCCCTTGCCGATAAGTGACATCATTAAGAGTGAAAACTTTAGTGATTTCTTAAATATTATGACTGTGATGGTTAACACTATAGTCTGTTCACTTGAGTCTGACCCAAGCTGACAACATAAACCTAAGCATGTTCGTAACACAGTGCAGATTAGCAGAAAATGGTACGTGAGATAAACACAAACAGAGGTTAAAGAAAAGTTGGAAGCCACAGCAGTAGCCAATCAGCACTCAGCTTGCAAATACGCTTAGGTTCATGTTGTCAGCTTGGGTCAGACTTAAGTGAACAGACTATAGTATCGAAAACAATACTTTTCCTGAGAGTGAGAAAGCGGCGATCGTGAAACCTATCGTTAAAGGTAAACTGGACCCACAGTGTTTAAGTTCCTTTAGACCAGTATCCAACTTGATGTTTCTATCTAAGATACTTGAAAATGTGATCTTAAATCAGCTAATAGAGCATTTGCCAGTGGTGCAGGCTTTACCGGATAATCAATCTGCCTACAAGAGGCTTTACTCAACTGAAACTACTCTCTGTTCGGTGGTAAACAATTTGCTTGTATTCATGGTTGAAGGGAAGTGTGGTGTTCTGATTTTGTTAGACTTGAGTGCTGCGTTTGACACGGTGGAGCACAGTCTATTGCTTCAGGATTGTAAGAATACTGGAATTGAGGGTGGCGCGCTGGATTATCTGAGGAGTTACCTTGAGAACAGAACTTACTGTGTGCAAATAAGGTAAAGCTAGGTAAGGTAAGGTGAGGCAAAGTAAGGTAAGGTAAGGTAAGGTAAGATAAGGTAAGGCAAGGTAAATCTCACTGGTGGATGCTGAGAGAGAGAGAGAGAGAGAGAGAGAGAGAGAGAGAGAGAGAGAGAGAGAGAGAGAGAGAGAGAGAGAGGAAATAAGTCACGTGCAAAGAAAGAACAAATAAACGAGAGAAAAACAAAATAAAAGAAGAAAAAAAAAGCAAGATTAAGAAAGAAAAGGAAAAGGAAGATTATAAAGAGGAGGAGAATGAAGACGTGACCCCACATATCCCTAGCCACCTGTTTGACCTCCCCTCCTCACCTCCTGCGTCCTGGTGGTGGCACTGACCCCTGGCACGCTCACTCCCCCAGGGTCATGCCTCGCCCTCGCCTGGGGTCACACGGGGCTGGTCAGGAGAAAGAGCGTGACGTATGCCTGTCACGGGGGATGAAAGGGCACTGAGCAGCGTTGCCAGTCTGCCCGTATATAAATGCACAGAGAATGAGAGAAATAAAATAAATGAGAGAGAAATAAAAAGAATAGTGTAATAGTGATAATGGAAAGAATAACATAGTGTAATAGTGATAATAAAATAGTGTAATAGTAGGGTCGAATCGTTTCTTATAGGCCTATATATGGGACGGGGCCATTATTAGCGGCTTTTCTCAGCATCACTACCGCTTAATAATATAGGCCTACTGGAGATAAATGGAGGTTTTCACACTCAACCACAAAAGACTATAGTTGCAGACAGACGGTTTGATCGAGAGGTTGCATGACTTCGCCGCCCATAAAAAGTAGCGATACGTGCTCGTTTCTGATGCATACCACGGTCACCAATATTCCCTCCTTTCCCTTATTCCTCCCTAATTCTTTCTCCCGTTACTGTTACATTCTGTTTAATATATTCCCTTCAATTCATTTCCTCCTTTCCCTTCCTCGAGCCCTTAATTGTCGCTACTACTACTACTATAAACCATAGCTGCAGTAGCGCCATTATCTTAGCAGCGATTGTAGTTCTGCTAATGGCTGACTCAATTGGACCTTCCATGTTCTATAAAAGAGTAATCATTTTTTTTAGAGAGCTATGAAAGTCTCAAAGGAGTGTTAGCAGTGTTACCAACGCTCCGGAGCATGCTACATACGCGCGTTAGAAATTGCAATATCTTATGAATAAACTCAAAAGATCATTTCCTAAGACATTTCCGTGACTACTAACTACTACTACTATTTATTTTATTACTACTACTACTGCTACTACGTATCTACTACTACTACTACTACTACAACTTCGATATATTTCAGTTCTTGTAACCTTTTTATTCAACCCATATTTCACTTTTTTTTTTTTTTTTGTTCAACCCAATAGGCCTATATTTCTTTCTAATTAACTATCCTCTGTATATGTCTAATTAATGTAGGTTTTCTGTTTGCATCCATCCTGGTAGGCCTAGTTTGTCACATCTTGTAGGCCTATACTCTCCTATTCAATTCAAAACTTCCCTTGTAATGCCTCTAGTAACACCTGGTAGGCCTATGTCTTGTGAACTATAGGCCTTGTTATTCCAAATGGTGTAGTTTCCTTCCTCAACTCAGAACTTCCCTTATAATGGCTCTTCTGACACCTGGTAGGCCTATGTCTTGTGAACTATAGGCCTTGTTATTCCAAATGGTGTAGTTTCCTTCCTCAACTCAGAACTTCCCTTATAATGGCTCTTCTGACACCTGGTAGGCCTATGTCTTGTGAACTATAGGACTTGTTATTTCAAATGGTGTAGCTTCCTTCCTTAACTCAGAACTTCCCTCTTTTCTTCATAAGGAGACTCAGATGTTAACCACAGTGGAGTCCAATTAAAGGTAAGAAAAACTTGGACTGAATTGTATAAACTTTTATTTACACATATAATTCTGGTATAACAAACAGTCTATTTACAGCTCTACCAAACAGTCTCCCATCTCGTCTG
Source organism: Eriocheir sinensis (assembly GCF_024679095.1). Classification (NCBI taxonomy): domain Eukaryota; kingdom Metazoa; phylum Arthropoda; class Malacostraca; order Decapoda; family Varunidae; genus Eriocheir; species Eriocheir sinensis. The sequence continues at coordinate 26,650,467 of NC_066515.1, forward strand.
TCACCTGGAACAGTGCCCAATGCCTCCTGCCCGGACTCTGATGCCCCCCGCTAGGTTGTGTATACCTGTGGGTGGAAGACTTGATTGATTGCCTGCTCCACATTTTAACCCAGTAGCTGCAGGGATCATGTTTTTCAAGGCCCCTCTAAGAAAGAAAAACGAGAAAAAATCATCACTCACACAAACCATTTCATAATATATATATATATCAATGCATTTGTGATTAGTTTATGTATCATCTATTTTAGGGGAGTTATATCATGGCAAAAAGTTGGCCCGTCGCTGGTACATGGTAAAGCCACAAATTTGGCCCGTCGCTGGCACACGGTAAAGCCACAAATTTGGCCCGTCGCTGGTACACGGTAAAGCCACAAATTTGGCCCGTCGCTGGTACTGGGTTAAATGTCTCAGGCTCACATTACGACTGTTTCCCAAGGCCACAGAGATGATTAATAGGGTTTTCTTGGGTGTTTTCCCCGTTCAAGATGCAGAAGCCTTGTAAAAATACCACCAGCATCACTAAACAATCTAAGAAAACCTCAGGAACTTCCACAACAAGAGGCTTTTCATACAGAGGAACCGAGGTGCTGACAGGTTTAGAAATATAGCTTAACCCCTTGACTGAAGATTTCCTGCAAGAAGACATCACCAAACTACAGGAATGGAGCAAAAAGTGGCTGCTACAATTCCATGAAGAAATATGTAAAGTCCTGCACCTTGGGAGGGGATGTCCAGCATACCAATACCACATGGGAAACACTCCACTATCCACCACAGAGGCAGAGAAAGACCTGGGAGTGTGTGTTACCAGGCTACCAGTGAAGGGATATCCAGCATACCAGTACCACATGGGAAACACTCCACTATCCACCACAGAGGCAGAGAAAGACATGGGAGTGTATGTTACCAGGCTACCAGTGAAGGGATATCCAGCATACTAATACCACATGGGAAACACTCCACTATCCACCACAGAGGCAGAGAAAGACCTGGGAGTGTATGTTACCAGGCTACCAGTGAAGGGATATCCAGCACACCAATACCACATGGGAAACACTCCACTATCCACCACAGAGGCAGAGAAAGACATGGGAGTGTATGTTACCAGGCTACCAATGAAGGGATATCCAGCACACCAATACCACATGGAAAACACTCCACTATCCACCACAGAGGCAGAGAAAGACCTGGGAGTATATGTTACCAGGCTACCAGTGAAGGGATATCCAGCATACTAATACCACATGGGAAACACTCCACTATCCACCACAGAGGCAGAGAAAGACATGGGAGTGTATGTTACCAGGCTACCAGTGAAGGGATATCCAGCATACTAATACCACATGGGAAACACTCCACTATCCACCACAGAGGCAGAGAAAGACATGGGAGTGTATGTTACCAGGCTACCAGTGAAGGCCAAATCCGTGCCAATCGCAAGGTTAAGGGTACAGAACTCCAGAGGCACTCACCTACCCTTCAAGCAGCAGATTATCCCTGGGGTGTGTTAAGGAGTAAGACCTCAGTGCAGCAGCCACCCTGGGAGTCCTGTGTCCCCTCATGGTCTGAAGCCCGTGACAGCCTCAATGACAGCTGCTTGTTGGGCCGGGTTCACCAGTCTGTAGTGTGATAGCTCCATGGAGAAGGAAGCCATGCCCGAGGACATTGTGCGGACAGCTGTGGAGTAGCCAAGAAGCTCTGCCAGCGGACACTCGACAGTCAGAACCTGGAATGACAGTGTACAGCCATCACACTGTATCCTAAGCCAAGGCATTTTTTGTTTTTTAATAAGGAGCGTGGACCTGTGCTGTGCGTTCTTACCAGCGTAGAGAGAGAGAAAAAGGGGGTGTTGATGGGGCTGTTAGGCAGGTGTTTAGGGTCATTAAAATAGGTGAAATTAATGATAGAAAAACAATTAGAATCATTCCCATTTAGCTAATTACATGAAAAATTGGACCAGGTTGAAAGTAGTTCGTAAATCGCAAAAATGCTAGTGCACAGCCGTCTCATCGTATCCTAAACCAAGGCACTTTTTGTAATTATTTGCTCGTAAATCAAATCCCTCGTAAAATAAGGCACTTTTTGTGATTATTTGCTCGTAAATCAAATCCCTCGTAAAATAAGGCACTCGTAAACCAAGGCACTTTCTGTGATTATTTGCTCGTAAATCAAATCCCTCGTAAAATAAGGCACTCATAAACCAAGGCACTTTTTGTGATTATTTGCTCGTAAATCAAATCCCTCGTAAAATAAGGCACTCATAAACCAAGGCACTTTTTGTGATTATTTGCTCGAAAATCAAATCCCTCGTAAAATAAGGCACTCATAAACCAAGGCACTTTTTGTAATTATCTGCTTGTAAATCAAAACCCTCGTAAAATAAGGCACTCGTAAACCAAGGCACTTTTTGTAATTATTTGCTCGTAAATCAAATCCCTCGTAAAATAAGGCACTCATAAACCAAGGCACTTTTTGTAATTATTTGCTCGTAAATCAAATCCCTCGTAAAATAAGGCGCTCATAAACCAAGGCACTTTTTGTAATTATTTGCTCGTAAATCAAATCCCTCGTAAAATAAGGCACTTTTTGTGATTATTTGCTCGTAAATCAAATCCCTCGTAAAATAAGGCACTTTTTGTGATTATTTGCTCGTAAATCAAATCCCTCGTAAAATAAGGCGCTCATAAACCAAGGCACTTTTTGTGATTATTTGCTCGTTAATCAAATCCCTCGTAAAATAAGGCACTCGTAAACCAAGGCACTTTTTGTGATTATTTGCTCGTAAATCAAATCCCTCGTAAAATAAGGCACTCATAAACCAAGGCACTTTTTGTGATTATTTGCTCGTAAATCAAATCCCTCGTAAAATAAGGCACTCATAAACCAAGGCACTTTTTGTAATTATTTGCTCGTAAATCAAATCCCTCGTAAAATAAGGCGCTCATAAACCAAGGCACTTTTTGTGATTATTTGCTCGAAAATCAAATCCCTCGTAAAATAAGGCACTCGTAAACCAAGGCACTTTTTGTGATTATTTGCTCGAAAATGAAATCCCTCGTAAAATAAGGCACTCATAAACCAAGGCACTTTTTGTAATTATTTGCTCGAAAATCAAATCCCTCGTAAAATAAGGCACTCGTAAACCAAGGCACTTTTTGTAATTATTTGCTCGAAAATCAAATCCCTCGTAAAATAAGGCACTCATAAACCAAGGCACTTTTTGTGATTATTTGCTCGAAAATCAAATCCCTCGTAAAATAAGGCACTTTTTGTGATTATTTGCTCGTAAATCAAATCCCTCGTAAAATAAGGCACTTTTTGTGATTATTTGCTCGTAAATCAAATCCCTCGTAAAATAAGGCACTTTTTGTGATTATTTGCTCGTAAATAAAATACCTAAATAAAATAAGGCACTTTTTGTGATTATTTGCTCGTAAATCAAATCCCTCGTAAAATAAGGCACTTTTTGTGATTATTTGCTCGTAAATCAAATCCCTCGTAAAATAAGGCGCTCATAAACCAAGGCACTTTTTGTGATTATTTGCTCGTAAATGAAAACCCTCGTAAAATAAAGCACTCATAAACCAAGGCACTTTTTGTGATTATTTGCTCGTAAATGAAAACCCTCGTAAAATAAGGCACTCGTAAACCAAGAGGAGAGTATCAAGACTCCTCTCCTCCTGAAATTGACCTCTCTTTTGGCCGCCCATAACTCTTGTCTCCGTAGGAACAGCGATTAGCGGGCTTTTTTTTTTTTTTACGCCTTTTTTGTTGCCCTTGAGCTGTTTCTTTAGCAGCAAAAAAAAAAAGTATTAGTTTAATCCCTCACCCTCATGTTGTGTCTCTGGGAGAGGTGGAGGATGTTGGCCCTCCGCCGCGAGAGGTCATTGAGTATAGTGGAGGCCAGGCTCTCCTCCACAACCACCTCCAGCTCCATCACTGGCTCCATCAGCTGACAGCCTCCCTCGGCCAGCACCTGAGGATTCATAATGGGATAATAGTGGACATAACTGATGCATTAATAGTGAGCACGTTAACCTCTTGGATGTGGATTTCCTACCCGAAGACATCACCAAGCTACAGGAGTGGAGCAAAAAGTGGCTGCTACAATTCAAGGAAGAAAAATGTAAAGTCCTGCACCTTGGGAGGGGATATCCAGCACACCAATACCACATGGGAAACACTCCACTATCCACCACAGAGGCAGAGAAAGACCTGGGAGTGTATTTTACCAGGCTACCAGTGAAGGGATATCCAGCACACCAGTACCACATGGGAAACACTCCACTGTCCACCACAGAGGCAGAGAAAGACCTGGGAGTGTATGTTACCAGGCTACCAGTGAAGGGATATCCAGCACACCAATACCACATGGGAAACACTCCACTATCCACCACAGAGGCAGAGAAAGACCTGAGAGTGTATGTTACCAGGCTACCAGTGAAAGGATATCCAGCACACCAGTACCACATGGGAAACACTCCACTATCCACCAGAGGCAGAGAAAGACATGGGAGTGTATGTTACCAGGCTACCAGTGAAGGGATATCCAGCACACCAGTACCACATGGGAAACACTCCACTATCCACCAGAGGCAGAGAAAGACATGGGAGTGTATGTTACCAGGCTACCAGTGAAGGGATATCCAGCACACCAATACCACATGGGAAACACTCTACTATCCACCACAGAGGCAGAGAAAGACCTGGGACTATATGTTACCAGGCTACCAGTGAAGGGATATCCAGCACACCAATACCACATGGGAAACACTCCACTATCCACCACAGAGGCAGAGAAAGACCTGGGACTATATGTTAATAGGCTACCAGTGCAGGCCAAATCCGTGCCAATCGCAGCGGACGGGTTAAGAATAAGGATTTCAGTGTGTGTGTGTCAGAGGGTCAAGGTCACACCTGCTGGAGGCACTGAGCGGCAGCAGCAGCCACCATGGTCTCTGAGGTGCCGGGCCCAACCTGGCACCACTGCAGGCCCACTCGGACGTCCACCACGGGGCAACCCAGCACCGGACCGCTCTTAAGGGCCGAGCCAACGCCCCGATTGATGGCTGCGAGGTGGTGACGGCGCAGCGCTCCCAAGTTCTGAGGGTCAAAGGGGTTAGCTTAAGGTGACAGTGAAGGTGCCAGCTATTATTATTATTATTATTATTTTTTTTTTTACAGCAAAGGAGACAGTTCAAGGGCATAAAAAAAGGAAACAACAATGGAAAAAAAAAAAAAAAAAAACCTGCTATTCACTGTTCCTAAAAAGAGTGTGAAACAGACAAACACACACACACGAGATAAGAACATAGCATGACCCACTGACCTCTTGGTTGTCTGCAGAGTATTCCATGGTCACGGACTTGAACTTGTGGCCCGGGTCAGGAGAGATACAGAGGCTGACCTTGACCTGTTGGCGGCTGTCTCCTGAGAGGGGTGAAAGGGAGTGAGTGAGTGAGTGCGTGAATGAGTGCGTGTGAGAGTGAGTGAGTGACCCTTGATAACCCTTGAGTGCAGTGAGCAGCCCCGCCCTTACCGATAGTCTTGTCCACCTCTAGGGTTTGTGCCGTTCTGGTGGTGGAAGTCTCGCGGTAGGCCACCTGCAGCGGACCAAGATCTGCATCCACCTTGTGCTCTTTGCGGATTCTGTTGCGGATGACTTCTAAATGCAGTTCACCCATGCCTGTGTGGAGGGAGAAATTCTTGTTATTATTATTATTATTACTTGTAACTTGTTTTATGCATCACTTGTGTTCATGAAGCTACAAAAAGGGAATCTAACCTAACCTAACCTATTATTATTATCATTATTATTATTATTATTATCATTACTTGTAACTTGTTTTATGCATCACTTGTGTTCATGAAGCTACAAAAAGGGAATCTAACCTAACCTAACCTATTATTATTATCATTATTATTATTATTATTATTATTATTATTATTATTATTATTATTATTACTTGTAACTTGTTTTATGCATCACTTGTGTTCATGAAGCTACAAAAAGGGAATCTAACCTAACCTAACCTATTATTATTATCATTATTATTATTATTATTATTATTATTATTACTTGTAACTTGTTTTATGCATCACTTGTGTTCATGAAGTTACAAAAAGGGAATCTAACCTAACCTAACCTATTATTATTATCATTATTATTATTATTATTATTATTATTATTATTATTACTTGTAACTTGTTTTATGCATCACTTGTGTTCATGAAGAAGTTACAAAGAGGGAATCTAATGCTACACACAAATTAGTTTTTTTCTGCTTAGGGAAATGGATTAGGATTGAAGGAAAGGGACTGGGGTTATCAGAAAGGGTTGAACCATCTCCAGAAAGGGTTTGAACATGCCTCCCAAGATGATGGCTCACCTGACAGCACAGTTTGGCCGGTCTCCTCGTCCACCTCAGCGTGCAGGCTTGGGTCTTCCCTCTGCAGCTGCGTCAGAGCATCCTCCAAGGCCTTCTGCTGGGATGCTGATGGTGCCTCTGTGCAGGGAGGGAAGAGAAGGGAGCAGGAACTCAATATGTGGTGTGGAAGACTGAAGAAGTAATGCAATGGGAAGGTAGGGTAAGGAAAGGTTAGGTAAGGTTAGGTAAGATAAGGTAAGGTTAGGTTGTTAGGTAAGGTAAGGTAAGGTAAGGTTAGGTTAGGCAAGGTAGGGTAGGGTCAGGTAAGGTAAGACTTGGTTAGATAAGGTTAGGTAAGGTTAGGTTAGTTTAGGTTAGGTAAGGTTGTTAGGTTAGGCAAGGCAAGGTAAGGTTAGGTAAGGTAAGGTAAGGTTAGGTAAGGTTATGTTACATTAGGGTAAGGCAAGACAAACAAACTTCTATCTATCTATCTATCTAAGGAAATCAAGGTGTGTGTGTGTGTGTGTGTGTGTGTGTGTGTGTGTGTGTGTGTGTGTGTGTGTGTGTGCCGCCCTTCCTTACCCACAGAGCAGAAGAAAACCGGGTCTGGGACTTGGACGCCGAGGAGGGTTGTGGCGGCCTTTGGGTCCCCTGCAGCAGCCAGCTTCCTCTGCGCAGCATTGGCCACCGACTGACTGGCCACGAGTGTGTCTCCCGTGCTGGTGACCTGTGGATGGATTCACTACAGGTCTTTGCAGCAGGTCAGGTCAGGTCAGGTCTCTCAAAAGTAATGGTCATCCTACAGCAGCCACTATAATTAAAATTCGCTTGCACCACTAACAGGATATCCCTCATGCAAGAGTTAACCAAGAAACTCCCCAAGAAAGCCTACCAGCGCTATGGGCAGCACGTAAAACTAACTAAAGAAAGAAATAATAATAAAAATAAGACTCGTACCTTCAAGCCAGTGACGACTACAATGTTTCCCGCCTCAACAGACGTCACTTCCTTAAAATGATCGGCATAGGCTATCAGCACTTGCCCAACCTTCTCCGTTCGCTCCCCGTTCACGTTGTAAATCCTCTGGCCCTGCAACACAGACCTCAGGTGAGTGTTTCCTTAGGGTTATGGCACAGAAGAAGGGGCAAACTACCACCAGGGTCATAAAACTACCCCTGGATATCCCCAAAACTCCTAGGAAAGTCTTGCTAAATGTGTGTTTCTTAGGGTCATGGTACAGAGGAAGGGGCAAACTACCACCAGGGTCATAAAACTACCCCTGGATATCCCCAAAACTCCTAGGAAAGTCTTGCTAAATGTGTGTTTCTTAGGGTCATGGTACAGAGGAAGGGGCAAACTACCACCAGGGTCATAAAACTACCCCTGGATATCCCCAAAACTCCTAGGAAAGCCTTGTTAAATGTGTGTTTCTTAGGGTCATGGTACAGAGGAAGGGGCAAACTACCACCAGGGTCATAAAACTACCCCTGGATATCCCCAAAACTCCTAGGAAAGCCTTGTTAAATGTGTGTTTCTTAGGGTCATGGTACAGAGGAAGGGGCAAACTACCACCAGGGTCATAAAACTACCCCTGGATATCCCCAAAACTCCTAGGAAAGCCTTGTTAAATGTGTGTTTCTTAGGGTCATGGTACAGAGGAAGGGTCAAACTACCACGAGGGTCATAAAACCACACTTGGGTATAGAGGGATGCATCACAAAGCCTTATCCAACACCTATAAACTGGACTGACCTTTTCAAGACGTCCTGAGTAAAGGCGCAGAAAGGTCATGACCCCGCCTCTCTGTGGGTCATGCAGGATCTTGAAGGCCAGAGCGCACAGGCTGGGGGAATACAGGCTGAGGGCGGCAGGCTGCTCACACTCACTAGGGGCCGGCAGGTAGTCAATCACGGCGTCCATCAGTGGTTGTACGCCGACGTTTTTGTACGAGCTTCCGACAAGCACCGCAACTGCCTCCTATGGGGTATATTTATTTGTTTGTTTGTCTGTTTCTTATCGGCAAGGAAGAAGGTATATGGTGAGAGATATCTGTATTCTTAAATGTATTGGTTTGGTAAGGTTAGGTTAGGTTAGGTAAGGTAGAGTTAGTTAAGGTTAGGGTAGATTAGGTTAGGTAAGGTAAGGTTAGATAGGGTTAGATTAGGTTAGGTAAGGTTTGGGAAGGTTAGATAGGGTTAGATTAGGTTAGGTAAGGTTAGATTTGGTAAGGTTAGGTAGGGTTACATTAGGTTAGGTAAGGTTAGATTAGGTTAGATTAGGTTAGGTAAGGTTAGATTAGGTTAGGTAGGGTTAGGTAAGGTTAGGTAGGGTTAGGTAGGGTTAGGCTAGGTTAGGTAAGGTTAGGTTAGGTAAGGTTAGGTAAGGTTAGGTTAGGTTAGATTAGGTAAGGTTAAGTCAGAGTAGGTTAGGGTAGATTAAATTAGGTTAGGTAAGGTTAGGTAAAGTTAGGTTAGGTAGGGTTAGGTAAGGTTAGGTTAGATTAGATTAGGTAAGGTCTGGTAAGAACAGATTAGGTTAGGTAAGGTTAGATTAGGTTATATTAGCTTAAAAATATGCCCCAATAAATGGAGAAGAAAAAGAAGAAGAGGAAGAAGAAGAAGACAAAGAAGAAGAAGTTATCAGTCCCCCTCACCTGGTTGAGAGTCACCCTGCGGAGAGCCTGTTTCAAAAAGTCCGCCTGCGCTGCCTCCAGGGACTCCACCTCCAGCACATGCTCGGCTAATGGGGTGTCCAGGTCTGCCAAAGAGTCCGTCAGCTCGCAGCGTGCCAGCAGAGCCGCATCCCACACCTCCTCGTCCTCTGGGGTGAGCGCCTGCTTCTGGTAACGCTGCCCACGGTCACTGTAAGGAAAATGCCTTTAAAATTGCACTCTGTTTTACACTCAACCTGAAACTGGCTTCTCTTTCACTCTTTTCTCTCATCAACTATTTCCAAAGGACAAAAAAAGAGATTAATCAGGTTTTAATGAGTGTTTCCTTAGGTTCATGGTACAGAGGAAGAGTCACACTACCGCCAGGGTCATAAAACTATCCCTGGAAATGCCTACAACTCCTATGAAAGCCTTGCCAATTGTGTGTTTCTTAGGTTCATGGTACAGAGGAAGAGTCACACTACCGCCAGGGTCATAAAACTATCCCTGGAAATGCCTACAACTCCTATGAAAGCCTTGCCAATTGTGTGTTTCTTAGGTTCATGGTACAGAGGAAGGGTCACACTCCCACCAGGGTCATAAAACTACCCCTGGAAATGCCTACAACTCCTATGAAAGCCTTGCCAATTGTGTGTTTCTTAGGTTCATGGTACAGAGGAAGGGTCACACTACCGCCGGGGTCATACAACTATCCCTGGAAATGCCTACAACTCCTATGAAAGCCTTGCCAATTGTGTGTTTCTTAAGTTCATGGTACAGAGGAAGGGTCACACTCCCACCAGGGTCATAAAACTACCCCTGGAAATGCCTACAACTCCTATGAAAGCCTTGCCAATTGTGTGTTTCTTAGGTTCATGGTACAGAGAAAGAGTCACACTACTGCCAGGGTCATAAAACTATCCCTGGAAATGCCTACAACTCCTATGAAAGCCTTGCCAATTGTGTGTTTCTTAGGTTCATGGTACAGAGGAAGGGTCACACTCCCACCAGGGTCATAAAACTATCCCTGGAAATGCCTACAACTCCTATGAAAGCCTTGCCAATTGTGTGTTTCTTAAGTTCATGGTACAGAGGAAGGGTCACACTCCCACCAGGGTCATAAAACTACCCCTGGAAATGCCTACAACTCCTATGAAAGCCTTGCCAATTGTGTGTTTCTTAGGTTCATGGTGCAGAGGAAGGGTCACACTACCGCCAGGGTCATAAAACTATCCCTGGAAATGCCTACAACTCCTATGAAAGCCTTGCCAATTGTGTGTTTCTTAGGTTCATGGTGCAGAGGAAGGGTCACACTCCCACCAGGGTCATAAAATTACCCCTGGAAATGCCTACAACTCCTATGAAAGCCTTGCCAATTGTGTGTTTCTTAAGTTCATGGTACAGAGGAAGGGTCACACTCCCACCAGGGTCATAAAACTACCCCTGGAAATGCCTGGAACTTCTATGAAACAAAAAATACAACTAATAAGAAGAGAATGCCTTACTGTGAGCCAAGGTCCCATTCTAACTTGTCCATGTTGATCAGGTCCACAACACCCCTGAATTTCTTGCCATGGCCCAGGGGGAGGTGGACAGGGAGTGCCACAGTGCCTAACTTGGCCCTGATGGAGTCCAAGCAGAGGGTCATGTTGGCACTCGGTTTGTCCATCTTGTTGAGGTAGACAAGACGCGGCACCTTGTAGCGGTCTGCCTGCCGCCACACTGTTAGGGTCTGCGCCTCCACGCCTGTGTAAACAAAGGGACAGGATAGGATAGGGGGACAGGATATGATTGGGGGACAGTATTAGATTAAGGGACAGGATAGGATAGGGACAGGATTAGGTTAAGGGACAGGATAGGATAGCAGGACAGGATTAGGTTAAGGGACAGGATAGGAGAGCGGGACAGGATTAGGTTAAGGGACAGGATAGGAGAGCATAGGACAAGATAGGATAGTTTAAGCTCAAAACAAAGAGACAGCATAAGATAGGGACAGGTTAGGATAGTATAGGATAAGACAAGGACAGGATAGTATAGGACAAGATAAGGGCAGGATAGAACAGTATGGGATAAGATAGGGACAGGATAAAACAGAATAGGATAAGATAGGGACAGGATAAAACATAATAGGATAAGATAGGGACATGATAGGATAGTAAGGGATAAGATAGGGATAGGATAAAACAGTATAGGACAAGATAGGGACAGGATAAGATAGGGACAAGATAGGATAGTATGGGATAAGATAGGGACAGAATAGGACAAGATAGGGACAGGATAGGATAATATAGGATAAGATGGGGACAGGATAGGATAATATAGGATAAGATAGGGACAGGATAGGATAGTATGGGATAAGAGAGGGACAGGATAGGATAATATAGGATAAGATAGGGACAGAATAGGATAGCAACAACCCCCCCTTCCACCCCCCCACCCCCATACCTGCCGAAGCATCCAGAATGGCCACCGCCCCGTCGAGGACCCTAAGGGAGCGCTCCACCTCCATTGTGAAGTCCACGTGGCCCGGCGTGTCTACCAGGTTGATGCGATGGTCCGCCCAGGGGAGGGTGATGGCCGCGGAGGTGATGGTGATGCCTGGAGGTGGTGGTGGTGGTGATGGTGGTGGTGGTAATTGTGGTATATTTATTTTATTTTATAATTTTTTAACTTTTTTCCTACTCTGTTTTTCTTCTTTGTTCCTTTCTTCCTCCAAGCCAAAAAGGGAAGGAAGAGAAGGGAGGAAGGGAGGGAGGAAGAGAGGAAAGAAGGAAAGAGAGAGAAAAAGGGAAGGAGGAGAAGGAAGAAAAGGAGAAGGAAGAAAAGGAGGAGAGAGGAGAGGGAGAGAGAGAGAAGAAACAGAGGTAGTGGCCATAATAATAATAATAATAATAATAATAATAATAATAATAATAATAATAATAATCCCTCCCAGCACCTACCTCTCTCTCGCTCCTGGTCGAGATAGTCCATGACAGTGTCGCCATGATGCACCTCACCGATCGTCCGCGTGACACCCCCATAGAACAACATGCGCTCTGTGGTGGTGGTCTTGCCTGCATCGGGACACAATATGATAGGAGAGACACAGGGGAATAGTGGACATGCGGGAATGGGTTAGGTTAGATAAAGGACATGTTTGAAGGGGTAAAGGAGGATTTATTGATATAGGAAGTAGGAAGTCATGTGAGTTTTTGAATAAATATGCGAAGGTAAATCAACGCTAACTTAACCCCTTGACTGAGAATTTCCTACCAGAAGACATCACCAAGCTACAGGAATGGAACAAAAAGTGGCTGCTACAATTCAGTGAAGAAATATGTAAAGTCCTGCGCCTTGGGAGGGGATATCCAGCACACCAATACCACATGGGAAACACTCCACTATCCACCACAGAGGCAGAGAAAGACCTGGGAGTTACCAGGCTACCAGTAAAGGCAAAATCCATGCCAATCGCAGCGGACAGGTAAATAAGGATAGAGAGAGTTACGAGAAAATAGTTCAAGGATAAGTTAGGTTAGGGATATAGGGGAATAACTTATCATCATTTAGAACTTATAAAGAAAAGCTCAAGGATAAGTTAGGTTAGGTTATGGTTACAGGGGAATAAATTATCATCATTTAGAACTTATAAGGATAAAAGGAGAGGTGGAGAGGGACAGTGTATCTTCACGAAAGAATAGCTCAAGGATGTTAGGTTAGGTTAGGGTTACAGGGGAATAAATTATCATCATTTAGAACTTATAAGGATAGAAGGAGAGGTGGAGAGGGACAGTGTATCTTCACGAAAGAATAGTTCAGGGATAAGTTAGGTTAGGTTAGGGTTACAGGGGAATAAATTATCATCATTTAGAACTTGTAAGGATAAAAGGAGAGGTATGGATGTGTTATGTGAGGAGGTTAAGTATGGAATGTATGTGCGAGGGTGGTTGGGGGTGGTCTACAGGGACCTCTTTGTGAGAATCAAAAAAAAATATGTAACGGAATGCGGGAACCTGATGGTCTGAGCGAGACAATTAGTTACAATACACTTATACCTACTTTGTGATTCTGTGTACATTCCATACTTAACCTAACCTCCTGGCATTACAGAAGGACAGCGTATCGGCAGCTGCGTCACCTGCATCAATGTGTGCCATGATGCCGATGTTACGGATGCGGTTCAGGTTCTGGAGGCTGTCCTGGGCGGGGGGCGGCGGGTGGGCGGGCACGGGGCGGTCTCCACTTCCCGGGGCCAGCCTAGGAGGGGAGGGAGCTAATTGTGGAGATTGACTCCGCGCCTCCAAAATACAATATTATGCCTCCATATTGTAGTTAAGGGACGAAATACATGTCCCTCAACCATAATATGAAAGCACCAATACTTAAAAGTAAAGAAGACAGCCTGATCCCCTTTCCCTAACGATCCTGGGGAACTCGTGGGAAATCGGGGAGTTTTGGGTGGGGGAGCATATCTGGTAATTTATTTATTTATCATTATTATTATTATTATTTTTTTTTTTTTTACAGAAACGGAGGTGGCTGCTAAACTCACGTGTCTTGAGCTCGGTGCAGGGGCCTTGACAGCCGTGTCCAGTGGGTGGCAGTGGCACGCAGCCGGCGCCATGGTGCCACACGCATGGCAGTGGTGCCTCGGGAGTGCCTTCTTCTTCTTGGGTGTTTTATGGGGCTAGTTAGGCTGCTACAGGCTGGCCATGACCCTCGCCGCCGCTGGGACGTTAAGTTGTTGTCTTGCCTAGTAGTAGTAGTAGTAGTAGTCGGTCGGGAGTTTTGCCTTTGTAACGGCACTCCCTGATGTGTCTACTGTCTGGGTCTATTGTTTTCCTTTTTCTTTCATTCTTTTTTCTCTTATTGTCCAAAACTTGTGTACTGTTCCTTTATAACGGCATCCCTCAGTCTTTCTCGGTCTGGGTCTTTTGAGTTTCTAAATTTCTTTAAGTCTCCTTTTTTCTCTCTCTTTTGCCAAAAATTTATATAGTACTGTCTTTACTGTCTCCATTCCTGTTTTCAAAAAGAGCTCTTCCAATGGTGTTCTCTTTGGGGGCTCCCGTGGTCCAGTGGTAGAGTCTCCGCCTTGCGCTTCGGCGGGGAGCGTAAGTTCGAGCCTGGTGCCATGGGGGTGCAAAGGTGGGCTCTTTCCGACACCCTCAGCCCCGTTGTTGGGCCTCCTCCTTGAAAGAATTGGGTATCTCTCTACCAGCTGTCTGGGGGGTTGCGCGGCATGCACCACCTTAATTCCTCCCTTGGGGTATATCCAGAAAAAGGTGGTATGGACGCTGGGATGTTGCTCCTCCCCTCGTCGTGGGCCGGGCAGTGCCAAGATGAAGTGCCTCCAGCTTGTCTCCACACCTGATGCACGCCGTACTCTCGTTGTTAACCCCCCTCCCTTGTTGTGCATTCATTCCTACCATTGTATCTTTTTTGTTTCATGGTGCTGCCTCGATATGTACTATTACTAGTTGTATAATATCACATTCTGCCCTGGCTGGGGGTTGGGATGGTATGTTCCTCCCTTGTTATTTACCTGCAACAATAAACTATCAATTTATTTATTTATTGTTCCCTTCCTGTTGCCACCACCTCTGCATCTTTTACACTCCCCGCTGACAGCATTCCTTCATCAGCAAAATACAGATGTTATATCGAAGGCCTCATCTTTAAATTTCTCGTCCAATTCCTCTAACTTCTGAATGACTTTGTATGTAACTATCCCCGCTGACAGCATTCCATCATCAGCAAAATACAGATGTTATATTCAAGGCCTCATCTTTAAATCCCTTGTCCAATTCCTCTAACTTCTGAATGACTTTGTATGTAACTAACTTGAATAATGAGCCTGTACAGCCCTGCCTTATCCCACTGCTTACTGATATCTCAAGGTCTTCCATCTTCACTCTGGTTATATCCCCCTCGTACAGTTTAGTAATTATGTCAATTGCTTAACTTGTATTCCATTAACATTTTGATCATTATACGTCCCTCTCAATGTTATTAAACGCTTTGGCAGAATATATTGATATGACTATTAGTGGCTTTCTTTTCTTTAATGTCTTCTCTATACAGTACCTCAGGATTACTAAGTTCTTCTCTTAGTATATCATTTTCTTCCCTTTCCTTTTTTGTTAGGTCAGGGAATATGGCAACTTTCTTTATATTAGAGTTTTCATTTACCCTCAAGCCCTTGCTCCTCTTGACTAATTCCCACTTCACACTCACTTCATTCAACTCCACAATCACGCCTTATTTTCCCTTAATTCTCTCTCCTTACCAATTCTGATCATTTTTCTATCTTTGCATCTCTCTCTCAAAACATCCTGGAACACCCCACAGAAACTATTGTCCTCCCTCTCTCTCATTTAACTCTTTTCCCCCTAGCTGCTCTCTGGCACACTGAACATGATTACATTTCTCTTCCTCCTTTCCTTCTCCTGCATTTTCGGTTCTCGTAGTACTCGGTTTACTCGGTTCATAATTTTAATATCACTCGGCTTTTACAAATCAGTTACTTGATCAATTAAATCCCAAAAATTCTGGGAGGAATTTATATGCCACTATCTACGCAGCGTTTGAGGAAATAAATCAATCTTTTAATTAAATCAACCTAAGTAAAAAAATATGCAAGACGCCTAAATTATATAGGTAAACTGAGTAAGTAAGGAAGTAAATCAATCAACGAACTTGTTCATGGTAGAAGTTTCACTATAAAAATTATAATAAAGTATAGGTACGATGGAAAAACTAAGATTGGCAAGACCGCCTCGATCGATCTTGTATGCAGTGTTTGAAGAAGTAATTAATCTTCTGTATCAACCCTTGCCCATGGTAGAAGCTTATAAGTATATTGTCATTGATGAAGCTTGTACAAGATGACCCAATTAACCTGTGAACTTGGGTCGCATTACAAGACATTTCGCCGCTCAAGAACACATATTTGACAAGGCTTTCGTAGAAGTTGTGGGCATTTCAAGAAGTAGTTTTATGACCCTGGTGGTAGCTTGACCCTTCTTCTGTAGCATAAACCTAAAGAAACACTCATTAGAACCCTACTGACCCCTTCTTTGACCTTTAGAAATAGATGGTTTCCCCATTCCCTATGCAGTGTTAATTTTGAGGAAGTAATTAATCTTCTGTATCAATCCTTGCCCATGGTAGAAGCTTATAAGTATATTGTCATTGATGAAGCTCGTACAAGATGGCCCAATTAGCCTGTGAATACAAGAACTCTCCCCATTCTCTATGCAGTGTTAATTTTGAGGAAGTAATTAATCTTCTGTATCAATCCTTGCCCATGGTAGAAGCTTATAAGTATATTGTCATTGATGAAGCTCGTACAAGATGGCCCAATTAACCTGTGAATATAAGAACTCTCCCCATTTTCTATGCAGTGTTAATTTTGAGGAAGTAATTAATCTTCTGTATCAATCCTTGCCCATGGTAGAAGCTTATAAGTATATTGTCATTGATGAAGCTCGCACAAGATGGCCCAATTAACCTGTGAATACAAGAACTCTCCCCATTCTCTATGCAGTGTTAATTTTGAGGAAGTAATTAATCTTCTGTATCAGTCCTTGCCCATGGTAGAAGCTTATAAGTATATTGTCATTGATGAAGCTCGATCGTACAAGATGGCCCAATTAGCCTGTGAATACAAGAACTCTCCCCATTCTCTATGCAGTGTTAATTCTGAGGAAGTAATTAATCTTCTGTATCAATCCTTGCCCATGGTAGAAGCTTCACTAGTTTGTTATTGCTAAATCAACTAAAACTGCGCTCTTAAATAGGCAAACCTTAATTCACTATACCTTGTTCACTTAAAGCTAGGTTGGAAAGGTTAATTGCAGCTGATCCATGGCTGCACCGATCTCTCTACCTCATGTCGGACCACATATCTTGCATGCGCGAATGAGACATTTTTTTATTATTATTATGATATAGCTCAAGTCATATACGAGATAGACAGTTTTGCTTGACACCATTAGACTCAGAGGTGACTGTAGAATCAATTGTAAAAACTTGACGAAACAAAAAAGAAAATGGTTGAACTGTGATGTTAAAAAACTGTAGAATTATATTATTACGTTACGTTACGGAAGGAAGGATCATCAGCTGCGGTGCAATTTCGCGGTTTCAATTAAGATGCCCGCCAGCTATAATGTACCGGAAGGCGACACGGGTCACTAGAGAGAGAGAGAAAAAAAAACTATTTAGAGTTACAAGCGATTTATAAAGGTCAATTTTGTCATGAAAATACTATGCTTATGCCCGTAATTTGCTTAAGCCGTTGAGGAAAGCTGAAATATACTTTTAATTAAGGGTGACATGGGCCGCGTTTCAGATTGTTGTACACAGCATCCTTTAATTTATACCGATGCCCGACCCCAAAACTGTCTCCTGGGCCCCAGTAAGGAGATTGATTTATATTTATCGTTAAATTAATTGATTTCTAGTGCTTTTGGACAATAGTTAAGGGCCAGAAACCGGAAAATATAATGTGCTAAGTACGATATTATACGATATTCTGACAACGGTAATTCTGGGCCATCCATCCAGCGTTGCCAGATCTGACCTGCATCCATCAATGTTGTTTTAACAAATCAATGTTTTTAGTCTTTATATCATACTGAATAAAAGCTTAATTCTTTCTCTACGTCTCTCTATGGTGTCCTAAGCCCGTGGAACTTAACAAAACAAGCTTATATCTTAGTATACAAAATGTTGAGATGTGCCACAGCGCTTCCGAAATTAATAGAATATATGAAGTAGAGGTTAAAGAAGGATGTTAATGAAGTAAAAACACGTAAAATAAAGCCAGAAGAGCAACACGAAAAGAATAAAGAGTGAAATAACACCCCGGGGTCAGACATCCATCGCAGTTTGACTTCGGCCATTCAGACCAACCATACTCATTTCTACGCCAAACAAAACACTTAAAACGCCATTAATAGCATAAAACCCGGTAAACTAAGTGCGAGAATGATAATAAAACCAATATTTCCCTTATTATCCAGCGAATGGCAACCTTGATGACGTCAGGCTATCGATTCTTCAACAGCGGTGCCAGATTATAATCCTCAGTGCTTCATATTTACTTCCTCACTATACCCTAAAGACATCAGTAATTAACGATTTTAACGAGAAATATAAATAATTCGTGTAATTATGCCCCAGGAGAGAGTTTTTGGGGGAGAAATCGTGAAATATGAAAGGGTGAGTGCGACGATCTGGCAACATTGTGGAGTTCGCCATTTTAACCTTCGCTCGGCGGGGCGTAGTGGTAGTGAAGTTATCGTGAATATCTGTCGCCATCCGTCCCTTTGCCTCCACCATTAGGATAGGATTTAATTTTTCAGTCATCCGTCACTGGAACGAGCCCGGGTAAGACGCCATTAGTCCCTCACACGCCTGGTAATTATTGATAAACGGAGCAGACATTTTATCATCCCCCTACCTGCTGACTCGGTCTCCCTTCCTTCCTTCCTCTCTCACTCTCTCTCTCTTTCTCTCTATCTCCCCGTTTCCTCCCTTCCTCTTTTCTCTCCCTCTCTCATCTTTCTCTTTCCTCCCTTTCCCTCTTTTCTCTTCCTCTTTTCCTTCCTCTTCCTCTCTTCCTCCTCCTCTTACTTTCTTCTCTTCCTCCTTTTCCTCCATTCCTCCCTTTCCTCCCTTCTCTTCCATTTTCTCTCCCTTCTTCCCTCTCCGTTTCCTTTTTCCTCCTTTTTCATTTTCTCTCCCTTCTTTCCTCTCCGTTTCCTCCATTCCTTCCTCCCTTACCTTTCCTCCCTTCTCCGTATCCTCCCGTCTCTTCCATTTTCTCTCCCTCCCTTCCTCTCCTCCGTTCGTGTTTTCTCTCCCATTTTATTTCTCGTTATTGAACCCCCGGGGGCGGCACGTCAGCCACAGGGGCGCCGCTGAGGGCCACGGGGGGACCATCGCACCTGTATACCGTAATTACTGCCATTATTAACCTCATAACATAGCACACACTCCCACCAGGTAAATATTTATTTAACCCCCGGGGGCGGCACCCAGGCCACAGGGGCATCACCGGCGGCCACAGGTGACGGATTGCACCTCCATCCCGCTATTGATGCCAACGTAACCCCTGTGGTGGCACCCCCAGGCCGTGAAATCACTATGACGCTGTTGGCACCCCGTGGGAAGGCAGTGACAAGCTGTGTAGTGCCAAGCAGCGGCACCGTGACCCCCATGTGATTTATACGTCCCCGGGGGCCATTTAGTCCTACCCTGGGGCAATGTTAACCCCCTGGGACTTCAAACAGGCCATATGAACCTCAGTTGCACCCTTATCAGGCCGGTGTGTCAGACCTACCCTGGGGCTACCTAGGCCTACCCTGGGGCAATGTGAATCCCCCTGGGACATCAAATAGGCAATATTAACTATACTTTAACCATATTGAGGCTGGTGAAGGTGTTTTAAGGGTTAATCTTCACTGGGGGTGGGTGGGAGGGGGTGCTGTGTCAAACCTACCCACGGGCTACTTATGTCAACCCTGGGGCAATGTGAACACCCTGGGACAGCAAACAGGCTAATTTAACCCTATTTTTCACTTTTTTGAGGCCGGGGGAAGGTGCCTAGGGGGTGTTTTAAGGGCTAATCTTCACCAGGGCAAGGGTGTGTCAGACCTACCCAGGGGCTGCCTAGGCCTATGGAGGGGCTAGATTCTGCAGGCATAGGTTGGTCTGGGTGTGTGTGAAATAGAAATTGATCCTGCAAACTTTCATATAACTTAACCTAAGCCTATGGTGTGATTTAGACTTACCCTGGGGCTATCTAGGCCTATGGAGGGGGTAGATTTTGTAGGGTGTTAATGTAGGCCTAGGGAAATAGGTGTAGGCTGTGTGGGTAGGTCACGTGTTACCCTAGGAATGAAAGTGGGTGTGGCTGGGGGTTAGGAAAATAGGGTCAGATTCAGGTAGGTCATGGGTGTGTAGAGGATAATTTTATCATTATTATTATTATTATTATTATTATTATTATTATTATTATTATTTGTTACCCCAGTCTGATTATATACTGACAATGGTGTGCAACAATATTGTGACTCATTGCTTTGTTTACTTGATCAAGGTCAGAGCTGTAGCAGTGTTTTGGGGGCAAGGTTGTTGCTCTTTCATTTATAAGGCCAAGGTTCTGTCTTACCCAGCTAGCATACCTGATAAGACTCTTTGTGGTAGCAGGGGAAGAATGGGCAATGCATTGGATATTGAGGAAAGGGATATATAGGGGCATAATCATAACCCATCTGCTGCGATTGGCATGGATTTGGCTTTCACTGGTAGCCTGGTAAGATTATAGTCCCAGGTCTTTCTCTGCCTCTGTGGTGGATAGTGGAGTGTTTCCCATGTGGTATTGGTATGCTGGATATCCCCTCCTAAGGTGCAGGACTTTACATTTTTCTTCATTGAATTGTAGCGGCCACTTTTTGCTCCATTCCTGTAGCTTGGTGATGGCCTCTTGTAGGAAATACGCAGTCAAGGGGTTAAACATATCGGGCTCCCATTATACGACCTTTTCCTAAGGCCACAGAGAAGAGTAACTGGGTTTTCATGGGTATATAATTTTTCCAGTTAAGGTGCAGAAGTGTGTGTTTGGGCATCGATTATAAAAAAAATGACCCTTGAAATTAGCAGCAACTCAAGGGACAGGAACAAAAAACTAACCTATGGAAAGAAAATAAATGTCTTCTCAGGGGAATTAACTGAAATTTTATAAGTGAAGATGAGTCAACTTTGAATGCCCGAAATATGTCTCACTAACATGGAATCAGACAACTCAGAATTTCCTTAACCAAACTTAACCAAATTTGATACTCTTAAATATGTCTTCTAACTGGTATTAACCCGATAGCAGCGACGGGCCAAATTTGTGGCTTTACCATGTAGCAGCGACGGGCCAAATTTGTGTCATGATATAAACCCCCTCAAAATAGATGATGCTTAAACTGATCACAAATGCTTTGATATATACTATGAAATGGTCTGTGTGAGTGATGATTTTTTTCTCATTTTTCTCGCTTAAAGGGACCATTAAATAACATGGTCCCCACTGCTACCGGGTTAAATTGGCCCCCGAAATGTTTAATAATGTTCAACCTCTTATCACCATGAAATACTCTGTTGGGAAACCTTTATTTAGATTGGCAGAAGAGTGTACTTTTCTCTGTAACATAGGCATTGTGTTGTAATTCTGCCAAGGAGCATTAGGGCTATCTGTGCAGTATCTTATCAGCGGAAAAAGATTGGTTATCAGGGAAAGTATGTTGAAGGAAGTGTTTGCTGGTGGAGAAGATTAGGAAAGCCAGCCTTGTGTGAGGGGAGGTGGTGTTGCATCATAATTACACACACACACACACACATCATTCACGAAGACCGGGAACAGAAGTAGGAGAAGGAGGAGGAGGAAACTGTTTACATATTTTTCCATAAGGTTTCATCACTCCTTTATGCCAACAGATAATAATATATACACACACACACAGACTCACTTACCACACTTTCCTGGTTTAATTTAGTGCATCAGTGCCAGGGTATAGATGAACTTGGCACTCATTTCTTTGTTTTGATGCCCAGTGGTTTGTGAGTGCCAATACCAGTGTCATTTAATTCTCTCTTCATGTTGGTGTGGTTGAGTGCTTCATTAGTACCGGGATATTAACTAGTGTACCTCTTTCTTTGTTTTGGTGCAGCCCAGTGGTCCGTCAGTGCTGGGATATCCATTAATTTGCTCGCCTGTTTTACCTGTTTTGGCCAGCGGTTGACATCAGTAACTTTCTCACTTCTTTCCTTTGTTACAACCAGCAAGTCGGTGGTTTGTCAGTGCATGGATATCATTAACTTTTCTCTCTTTTGGTTCTTTACAGTTGGTCAGTGTCAGGATGTTATTGAACCTGTTACCCTCCTTACGTTGTTACTGACGCTCTCTCTCTCTCTCTCTCTCTCCCTCTCTGTTTTCAGCTTAGTGGTTCGTTCCACAGGTTCCTCAGCATCTAAATGAGCGCCTGTGATCAGCATGTCAGCATCTTCCGGGTCACAAGCAAAGGGGGAGAAATCAAAGAAGTTCCAGTCACTGAACATAAATAATATATTCAAGGTAAGCTCAAGCACCTCCTCGTCCCTTTTCCTGTCCAAGTTCATAACCCGTCCGCTGCGATTGGCACGGATTTGGCTTTAACTGGTAGCCTGATAACATAGAGTCGCAGGCCTCTCTCTGCCTCTGTGGTGGATAGTGGAGTGTTTCCCATGTGGTATTGGTGTGCTGGATATCCCTTCACTGGTAGCCTGGTAACATATAGTCCCAGGTCTTTCTCTGCCTCTGTGGTGGATAGTGCAGTGTTTCCCATGTGGTATTGGTGTGCTGGATATCCCTTCACTGGTAGCCTGGTAACATATCGTCCCAGGTCTTTCTCTGCCTTTGTGGTGGATAGTGCAATGTTTCCCATGTGGTATTGGTGTGCTGGATATCCCTTCACTGGTAGCCTGGTAACATATCGTCCCAGGTCTTTCTCTGCCTTTGTGGTGGATAGTGCAATGTTTCCCATGTGGTATTGATGAGTTGGATATCACCTCCCAAGGTGCAGGACTTGCATTTTTCTCCATTGAATTTCAGCAGCCACTCTTTGTTCCATTCCTGTAGCTTGGTGATGTTTTCTTGTAGGAAATCCGCAGTCAAGGGGTTAATAATTTCCTTCCTCCGCAGGGCAAGTCTATTGAAACCACCCAGAAAACTGTAATTCAGAAACATGGCATGCAAAGTCTGGGTAAAGTGGCGTCTGTGCGGCGCGTTCCCCCTCCTGCGAACCTGCCAAGCCTGAAGGCAGAGAACAGCGGCAACGACCCTAACGTGAACCTGGTACCTGCTGGCGGACAAGGATGGGGCAGCAAGGCGGAGGAGATGACCCCCGATGGTTCCTCCACCCCTCAGGAGGTCACCCCGACCCCAACACCACCGCTCGACCTCACTCCAAAGGTCAGTGCTCAACCAAACACCCATCTTCTTACTGCAATGTTTTCCTTCTTAGCTCATTAGAGACTCCCGACTCACCTCAAGTATTTCAAAAGGCTGAGAAAGAGATTAATTGGGTTCTTATGACTAGTTTTGAAAGGTCATGTTATAGAAGCTTTGTTAAACTACTACCAGGGTCATAAAAGTACCCATGGAAATACCCAGAAACTCTTATAAAAGCCTTGACGAAATGTTTAACCCGTCCGCTGCGATTGGCACGGATTTTGCCTTCACGGGGAGCCTGGTAACATAGTCCCAGGTCTTTCTCTGCCTCTGTGGTGGATAGTGGAGTGTTTCCCCTTGTGGTATTAGTATGCTGGATTTCCCTTCCCAATGTCCATGGCTTTTTTTCTTCATTGAATTGTAGCAGCCACTTTTTGCTCCATTCCTGTTGCTTAGTGATGTCATCTTGTGGGAAATCTGTTCTCAAGGTGTTAAAATTATGGCCCCTAATCTATGTATGTGTGTTTGTTTGTGTGTTCCAGGTGCCCGGGGCAGGGGTGCCTACAAGTGTGGATGCGGCCGGCCCAGCATCAACCAACAGCGGCCTTGGAGGCACCACAAGCTCAACTCAAAATTCTCAACCTTCAGGTAAAGACAGTAGACCTTCTATACTCCTGTTGTGGGTGACAGGTGGGCATCACAGCATGGGAGGGGGGAAGAGGGCATTGGAGATTTATGTATAGATGGATAGATAGAAAGAGAGGAGAGGAGGGAAATAGGAAAACCATTGAGAGAGAGAATAGGTTAGTATGGATAAACCAAAGAAATGGAGGAGGAGGAGGGAGAGAGAGAGAATGGATTATCATGGACGAAGAGAAGAGGAGGAGGAGGAGGAAGAAGTGAAAGGTTGAGACATAGTTATCTGTTCTTTTGTTTTCCCTTTTCTTTCTTGTGTGTGTGTGTGTGTGTGTGTGTGTGTGAGTTATAGCAAGTGTTCTTGTTTTCAGTGCTGGATGGCGGGAGCGTTGGCGGCGCGAACCTCAACTCAGCAGCTGCAGCAGCCGCTTCAGCCGCCGCCGCCGCTGCAGCCGCCAGTATTACCAACAACACCACCACCACTCCCATCAACAACAACAACAACAGCAGCTGCACCACAAACAACAAAAACAGCGGCAGCCCCGGTGTAAACAGCCTGGCCCCCCCTGCCCCCTGCACCACCCCCCTCACCACCACCACCCTCCCCCCCCAGACCACCTCAAAGCCCTCCCTGGGGACCCTCGCCCCGAACCTCACCCCGAGCCTCCCCGTGCCAGCCCCGAGCCAGCCCCTCGTGCCGGGCCTGAGCAATGGGAGCGGGGCGGCGGCCGGTGGCGTGGCGGGGAGTGGCGGGGGCAGCAGCAAGCCGTGGAGCAATGCAGCGGCTGGCGGTGGGCTCCCTGGTGGTTCCCCCGGGGCACCTCACCCCCTGGATGGTGGGCACCCACAGTCCTCCTCAGTCCAGCAGTCGCCGTTTTTTCATCGGGAGTTCCCCAAGCTTGGTGGTGGCAGCTTGCCGGCAGAGTCTACGCCGCAGTACGGGCCTGGACCCAGTCTGAGGCCACAGAGTAAGTTCCCCCTCCCCCCTCCTCGCAACACTATACACTCATACACGCAAACATACACACAAACAATACAAGGCTGTTTTTCCTAGTGGGGTCGTTAGTGTTACTGCCAGGGCGGGCGATTCTGAGCACACACTTCTTGGTTTGATATGTATTGCGCTTAGTTTTTTTAGGTCAGTTTGAGTGTGTGTGTGTGTGTGTGTGTTGGGTTTTCAGACAGTCAGGGTGAGTTGAGACGTTTCTTAACTTTATTTTTTTTTTAGTTTTTGAGGTCAGTTTGAATGTGTTTGTGTGTGTGTGTGTGTGTTCCTAGACAGTCAGGGCAAGTCCAGACGTTTCTAGACTTTATTTTTTTCATTTATTTATTTTGAGATCAGTTTGAATGTGTGTGTGCGTGTGCTGACGCGTTTGCTCGTTGCAGCGGAGGGCAGCTGGATTCAGGGTGGAGGGCGTGGTGTGGCGCAGCTGCCGCAGGATGACCGCCTTCCCAGCCCACAGACCACAAACTCTTTTAATGGTAGGCAAACACACACCTCAGAGAATATGTAGCCAGCCATGTTCGCAACCGTTGCTTACTCTCCCCCGTTCCTGCGCTTCCTTGCAACCCAGCCATTCAGTCCCTTACCTGCCAACTCTTTGCTAGTCACTCTTGTTATGGTCAACCCTGGTAGTCGTTTTCTTCAGCCCAGCTTACACATGCTCCACAAATCCGTCATCTTTTATTCTCATCACATGCCATCCCTTGCAATCATATATCCGCTAACTCGCTCTCTCTCTCGTTCAAGCTAGTGGTTCGTACTTGTTGCAGCCTCCCTTGGTAGTCTATCCCTCAGTCCTGCTCACACACGCTTCACAAATCCGCAGTCTTGTCAATCAAATCACACGCCATCCCTTGCAATCATCTATCCGCTAACTCTCTCTCTCACGTTCAAGCCAGTGATCCATACTTATTGCAGCCTCCCTTAGTAGTCTATCCCTCAATCCTGCTCACACACGCTCCACAAATCCGCTGTCTTTCGTTCCTACCACCTGCTAATCCACGCGATCATCCACCTGCTATCATGCTCCCTCGCTCTCCTTCAAGCTAGTGGGCCATACTTGTTGCGGTCTCCCCTTATAGTCGTTCCTTTGATCCTAGTCTCGTACAAGCTTCACAAACTCATCCAGACCATCTCACACGTCACCCATTCCACTATCCATCCCTCTCATCCACACCAACACTCATGCACAATCCCGTCAGTCCATGCCGTACGCTCCTCCGCTGCAGCTTAATCCCATTGCACACATTCCTCGTCTCTGGTGCATGGGACAGAGCTGGGAGGGTGTTGTGCCATGCCTTGCACCCTCACATGCTTACCCTGAAGGCCTATAGCTGTCAGTTTAGTATTAGTGATATTGTTAGTAAAGTGTAGGGTGATCACATGTCCCTTTTTGTCTGTTTCTGGTGCATGGGACAGCTGGGGGGTGATGTGCCATGCCTCGCACCCTCCCCTGCCCTCCTATGCTTACCCTGAAGGCCCATAGCTGTGAGTTTAGTGTTAGTGATATTGCTTGTAAAGTCTAGGATAATCACGTCCCTTTTTGTCCTTTCTAGGTGACCTGCACCCCCCTAATCGTACAGGGGGGCTGGGGCCAAGAGGAACCCCCCCTGGAGGTCCGTCAATGGGCCCTGGGGGTGGTATGGGCTCCATGGGTCCTGCCCCACCTCACGGGGCGCAACTCCATC
The DNA here is from genome assembly GCF_024679095.1 of Eriocheir sinensis. NCBI lineage: Eukaryota > Metazoa > Arthropoda > Malacostraca > Decapoda > Varunidae > Eriocheir > Eriocheir sinensis. Next base: position 26,676,778 of record NC_066515.1, read on the forward strand.
AGTTTAGAGGCGTGACACCACCATACGTAAGTACTCAGGGCCTTGGCTGTCTCAGGTGTTTGGGTTTCTCTCTCTCTCTCTAGTGAGGATAGTTTTTGAGGTCAAGGAGGAGGAGGAGGAGGTTGAAGATGTGCCCGGCTGCTCCATGTCTTAGCATTGCAAGGGATGGAGTAGTGATGATCAGTGGGTAGTTTTGCATCACTAAGTTCAAAGTTGTTTCCATGTTGTGTCAGCCGCCCTCACCGTGTGTTTGCCGCCACAGATGGGCCGTGGTAATTTCCCCGGAGGCTTCCCGCCCAACTACCCCGGGCACCCCCGGCCGCCCTTTGGGAGGGAGCAGCAGCTACGTTACCGAGGCAACGGCCCCCCGCCCGGCCCCGGTGAGGAGGACATAGTGGTGCCGCCGCCCATCATCAAGAAGGAGGCGTTGGAGGGCTTTGAGGATGACCAGTGCCTGGCCGAGGGCTGGGCCACCAGTGCCGGCGAGGTGGACTACAAGTGAGTGCTGCCTTACCTGCCCACGCGGCCAATAACACTCACTGTCTTAGGGCACCTCAGGATAACACTGCCTTAGGGCACCTCAGGATAACAACTGTGTCAATAATAGTTTTTTCTTTTCTGTTAGTGCTTTACTCAGGACCATACTGACCCCCCCCCCCCCCTCCTTACAGCCAAAAGCTGAACTTCAGTGAGGACGAGGGTGCGGCGGAGGAAGACGGCAGCAAGCAGCGGCAGCTGGACTGGAAGGTTGAGCGCCGCGACCGCTGGGAGAAGGAGCAGCAGGGCAGGGAGGCAGGCCGTGGCGATGGTGAAGACCTGCTGGGCCTGCGGGACAGGGACCAGGACAGGGAGCAGCAGCACCAGCACCAGCAACAACAGCAGCACCAACAGCAGCACCAGCACCCACAGCAGCAGCAGCAGCAGCAGCAGCCACTGCTGCGGGACAGGCCCCTCCTGGGCCCCAGGGACCGTGACCCCCGGCGGGAGGCTGGTGGAGATGACCGCCGCCCCCATGATACCCGGAGGTACTCCCCCGGGAGGTGGCAGCCCCCCCAGCAGCAGCAGCAACAGCCCCAGCAGCCCCAGCAGCAGCGTGGGGCCTTTGACTACCAGCGCGGGGGGCTGGCCAGGGACTTCAGCGGCCCCCAGGGGTCAGGCATGAGGGGGGCAGGACCCCCTCACCACCCCCCACACTCCCACTCCCCCTCCCTGGGCACAGTGCACCCCCCCAACCACCCTGCCTCACACCCCCACGCTGCCTCCCACTCCCCCACGCCCCACCCCCCTGCACCCCACCCCCGGGAAGAGGAGGAGGCCTGGCGTGAGAAGCGTGCAGCCACGGATGAGGTTCAGGCCGCTCTGGAGCGTGCACGCCTGCGCCAGGAGGAGGAGGAGAAGCGCTTTGAGGAGAAGAAACGCTTTGAGCAGAGCAAGCAGCAGCAGCAGCAACAGCAACAGCAGCTGGCCGCTGGCGGCCCCGGTGGCGGAGGCAAGAAGCCCCACCGTGAGCTGTGGGAAGGGCGACCCAAGGAGCGTGAGGACCCCTCTGACCCCCACGGCAGCGGGTGTTCCCGCAGCAACAGTGAGTCCCGAGAGGACCGCGCGCCCCTCAGGGACTACCGCCAGTACCCGGACAAGCGCGATGGCTACCGGGACACCTACCGGGACCATCCCCGAGAGCAGTACGAGCGGCCCTATGAGCGGCCTCACGAGCGGCCCCACGAGCGGCCCCATGAGCGGCCCCACGAGCGGCCCCACGAGCGGCCTCATGAGCGGCCCCGGGAGCAGCAGCCGGTCTTCTCCAACCAGTTCAAGAACAAGCTGCCGCCGCGCTTCCAGAAGCAGCAGCAGCAGCAGCAGCAGCAGGAGATGATGCGCGGACAGCAGCAGCCCTTCCGCGGCGGCCCAGGGAACCAGCCGCCATCCTTTGAGCCGCGCTTCAACGCCGGCGTCAAGGCATTCATGGCACGCGATGCTGACCGTGAGTACCACCAACACACACTGCCAATAACACCGCCACCAACACACACTGCCAATAACACCACCACCAACACCACCACCACCACCACCACCACCACCCCACACTCATCCCTCATACTTCATGACTGTAATAGTTATATTTTCACACTCTTTTTCACATTCAAAATTATTCATGCAAAACCAAGTTAAGGCTACCAGTAATTGCATTGCTATCAAATCAATGGGTTTGATCATTGATGGGAACACTAAATCATTTCTGAGACATTGGCGGTGTGCTGAGGTGCTGAGTTTCCCCCCACAGCACTGGTGAAGGACAGACGCATGAGAACGGACAGTGACACATCTGGTGAGGTGGAGGAGCGGCCGGCCAGCCTGCCATCCGCCGAGCGTCACCGGGAGGACCGGGATGACCGTGCCCTCTACGACCGAGTGGACCGCCCTGAGAGGCTGGACAAGCTGGAGCGCCCGGACAGAAGCGACCTCAGAGCCAGGGATGACTTCTATGATCGCCCTGAGAGAGACGGGTGAGTAGGGGGCTTGTGTTGTGACAGTATAGTTAACCCGTCCGCTGCAATTGGCACGGATTTCGCCTTCTCTGGTAGCCTGGTAACATATAGTCCCAGGTCTTTCTCTGCCTCTGTGGTGGATAGTGGAGTGTTTCCCATGTGGTATTGGTGTGCTGGATATCCCCTCTCAAGGTGCAGGACTTTACATTTTTCTTCATTGAATTATAGCAGTCACTTTTTGCTCCACTCCTGTAGCTTGGTGATGTCTTCTGGTTGGAAATCCACAGTCAAGGGGTTAAGAGAGAGATGGATAGCAAGGTTTACATGTCTATCAATGACTTATATACTATTCTGTGAAGCTAATGGTAATTTATAATAATCCCTTTGCATGTATGTGTGCAGTAGGTACCGTGGCCGTGGGTCTCAGGGAAGCTACCGTGACCGCCCCGAGCGAGAGAGTTGGGCGCGTACTACCTACCATGAGAAGATTGAGGACCGGGAGAGGGCAGCGCAGGAGCAGCGAGACTTTGACTTTGACAGGAGGTGAGTGGGAGAGTCAGTATGTGTGTGTGTGTGTGAATAGAATAGAATAGAATAGAATAGAATACATTTATTGCTCAGACTTTACCAAAAAAAAGTATGGAGCACAGCTCCTGTATAACAAGTTATATCATCAAGTCTTTATCTAAACAGCCTCAGAACTAATTTAATAAACTGAGCCAAATTGTTTAGCATGTGCACATTTTTGCTTTTTGTTATATTCCTATACCAAGTTGATGTCCATAAATCTTTCAACCTCTGCTCAACAGTCTTCCTTAACATTGTTGATGGTTTGTGACTGCCATACACCTGGCAGACACGTTCAATACATATACCTCTTATATAGCCCAGCCATGGCGCTATAACAGTACCAGACATATAGAAGTGCAATAAACATGTGTACATAACATAACTCAGCTTGGTATTTTTTCCCGTAATCAACCTGGACCAATAATTTATCATCCTGCATTTTATACATATTTCCAGTGGATACATTCCTGATTCCCCATATACAATGTCTGTACTTGTACACCTATGTACATACATTACATATTTAAGATACCTCATCTGTAAAGATTCCAGTTCCCTTATAATGTCATAACCCCATATTTCGCATGCATAAGTCGCAACTGTCACCACCATACTATTGTACGTTTCTAATTGTATATCAAATGGCAAATCATATTTTCGAGAAGTCCCAATCAGTGGATACATGGCCTTAGTTGCGTGGTCTTTAAGTTCTAGTTCCCTTTCCTAAACCGTCCATTATAACTGAACAATATACCCAGGTATTTATATTCTCTTATGTGTGTGTTGTTAGAGATAGCGTGTGTGTGTGTGTGTGTATGTTGAGAGATAATGTGTGTATGTCCTCCCCTGTGGTAACCTTCCCCTGCCCCCCCCCATGCCAGGAGGAACATGAATGGCGAGGACTGGGACGGCAAGAGTCGGGACTTTGAGCGTGACAGCGGCAAGCCCCGGCGCCTGGACCGGCCCGACAAGGAGCCCCTGCTGGACCGTCGCGGCGAGGGCAAGATGGAGTCCTGGGGCCGCCCCTACGAGCCGGAGCCCCAGCCCCAGCCCCAGCCCCAGCCCCAGCCCCAGCCCCAGCCCCTCATGAAGGAGGACGGGTACGAGGGCGGCCTGGGGGGCGGCGGGGAGCTGCGCATGACTCACAAGGAGTGGGACAAGGAGGTGGAGGCCGCCGAGAAGATGGAGGAGGTGCGCGAGCGTCCCCAGCGGCCCGACAGCCGGGACAGCCGGTCCAGCCGGGAGTCCCGCGCCAGCAAGGACTCCTTCGACAGGTCCTCCAGCATCCTGCCACGGGAGAAGAAGCTGGAGATCACCTCCTGGGCCGACGCCACCTATGAGTACGATGACTACTACCGTGCCGAGGCCAGGGCCGAGGACCTCAGCGGCGGCCAGGAGTCCCCCAAGAAGGCCGAGGCCAAGGAGGAGAAGCCTGCCAAGGCCCCGGGCAAGGAGGCCAAGGAGGAGGCCCGCACAGAGGAGGCGGACGGCCCACAGCGGGAGGCCCAGAAGGAGGGCGGCGGGGGGCGGCCCTCCATCGCCCCGGCCCCGGCCCCCATCACCAGGGAGAGGCTGGAGGCCTCGGACAAGGAGAAGGAGATCCGGAAGAACATGACCACCCTGAAGAAGGCCAGCCAGGGGGAGGCGGCGGTGCGCAAGGTTGAACCCAAGGAGCCGCCGCACCCCAAGGAGCAGCGCGACAACGTTTGGGCAAGCCGTTCAAAAAACGGCGAACGCTCCCGCCCCGATTCCAGCGGCACGGCGCCGGTGGGGGCCAGCAGCACGGCCGGCAGCCTGAGCAGCAGCAGCAGCAGCAGCAGCGGCAGCAGCAGCAGCAGCACCAGCAGGGCCGGGGAGGCTCCCAGCGTGTGGGGCCTGGCCCGCCAGCACCAGGCGGCGGCGGCGGCGGCGGCAGCAGCAGCAACAACAATGGCACCAAGCCATTCAGAGAACCCCACCACCAACACCACCACCACCACGGCCAGCACCACGGCCAGCGCGGTGGCGGCCACCAGCCAGGCCACCACTACCACCACCAACAACATCAACAGCTGCAGCAGCATCAACATCAACAACAACAACAACAGAAACAGTATCAACAGCAGCAGCAGCAGCAGCAGCACTACAGCGGGCAGCAGCACCACCACCAGCACCACTACCACCACCACCACCACCCCAAACAGCATGGGGGGCGAGGCGGTGGCGGTGGGGGGCAGCAGGGGGGTGTCGTCCAGCCCTCAGGATCAGGCTCAGGCTGGGTCGATGGTGGCCACACCACAGCCACACCAGCCACAGCCACAGCCGTTGATGCAGCAGCTCATCCAGCCCCTGCCACAGCTTCATCACCACCACCACCACCACCACCACCAGCAGAAGCACCAGCAGTATCAAGAGGCAGAGCATCCAAAGCAGCCGCCACAGCAGGCACAGCCGCCACAGTCGTCACAGCCACAGGCAAGCCAGCCGGCGGCGGCGGGCGCGGCGGCCACATCCGAGGCCAGTTCCACCACTACCCTCGCACCAGGGTCTTCTCAAACAGCAACCGCTGGCGCAGAGACACCTGAGGCCGCCACTGAGGGCGTGGAGGCCGCCAAGGCTGCCGAGCGTGGCGGGGGCGCCAAGACCGTCACAGCGGGAGGGCGCGGGAGCAGAGGCAGCAGATACGAGTCTGCCAGGAGCACAGGGAGGAGTGGAGGACCCAGAGGAGGGGGAGGAGGAGGAGGAGGAGGATCGTTCCCTTCGTACCGTGGAGGGCGAGGGGGCCGAGGAGGAGGAGGAGGAGGAGGAGGGAGCAGTGGGGGTGCGGGAGACTATGGGCGTCGGAGCCGAGGCCCACCTCCAAGGTTCCAGAACAGAGGTTACCGGGAGGATGACTACTACTACTATGAGGACTACCATGGACGCTCTCACAGGGACCGAAAGGTAAGTGCCCTCAACCCTTGACCCCTCTCTCTCTTAGGGTGTATTAACCTTGGCAGTCAGGGGGGAAGGTAATTCTGAGGAGCTAGATAGACGATGGTGAACTTGGAACATGTTTGGACAAGTGATACAGAAAATGAGAGAGAGAGAGAGAGAGAGAGAGAGAGAGAGAGAGAGAGAGAGAGAGAGAGAGAGAGTAATGGAGTGGCTGCCCTATTAGTTGTGTCTTGTGGAGCTGGGTGTTCTGAGGTCATTTCAGGGCCATAATTTATCTGTGTTCATATGTCAGTCTTTCCCTGTTCTAGGGAATTGAATTACATCTTACATTATTGCACACTTCATGATTTACACACACACACACACACACACACACACACACACACACACACAGGCCTACAGCAGTGCCCCCTTGGTTCTCAGGATGACTGGGTGAGCTGCGACGGTGACTGGAGCAGTGCCACGGTGCCTGCCTCAGGCGGTGGCGGCGGCGGCGGCGTCCTCGGTGGCTCGTCTCTGCCCAGCGGCCGGGAGGAGAGCGGCGATGGTGAGCGCTCCCAGTTTGGTCGAGGTGGCGGCCGAGGGCGAGGGGAGGCCAGGCGGGGGAGCTCCAGGGGTGGTGGCCCGGCACTGCAGGGCCAGGGCCTCTCAGGGGGCAGGGGGCGGTCTGTGGCGGCTCATGGTGGTGGTGCTGGTAGTGGTGGTGGTGGTGGTGGTGGTGGAAAATTTGGTCCTGGCGATGAGGGGAAGGGGCCCGGCGCAGACGTCGGCGTGTCTGACCCCACCGCAGGCAAGTCTCAGGCACCGCAGCCGCCGCCTCCACCGCCGCAGAGCAGGTTTGACAGGATGCCGCCTAGGTTCCAGAAGCGGCGGGAGTACGAGCGGCAACGCGGCGGCCCCGCCACTGGCAGCAGCATGGCTGCCAAGAAGGGCCGGGCCAGTGCGCCGTCCAGCGCCCCAGGCAGTGCGGCGCTGGCCCCGGCGGCCCCAGCGGCAGCCAAGCCAGCCGCCACCAAGGAAGGGACGCCGGAGACCACCGAAGAGGCTGACTGGGAGACTGCCTCTGAGAGCAGCGACCCGGAGGCCCGCAAGGAGAACAAGGAGAAGAGCAAGGAGCTGCGCGTCGGAGTCGGAGTGAAAGGAAGCAAGCCTGATAGGAAGTGGGCCCCCGCGCCAGGTGGGGGTGTAGCACAGGGCCGTAACACTCTTGCCAAGGAGTCTAGAGCCGAGGGCCTGGGGGTCACCCCCCAGAGGTTTGGTGAGAAGAAGGCTCCGCATAAAAATGAGAAAACTAAGAATCCTTCTGGTCCAGGTGGAAAGGGCACTAGAGCTGAAACTACTGTCAATCAAGTACATGAGATAAAGTTAGAGCCAAGTGTTGCTGAAGTGAGCAACTTGAGCAACAAAAGTAAGCCCAAGCAAGAGAAAACCAACCCGTTGGAGGGCATCGACTTGAATAATTATGCTAGTAAGTAGTTTCCTGTTGCCATTTCCACAGCAATCCATGTCAGCCAATTCTTCATGAATTGAATGATGAATGTTGAGCCTAAGAGGCGATTGCTTTAGCATAGAGAATACATGAAGAAAATTTGGGAGCCTTTTGTTTCACCAAGCTGATTATTACAAGTACTATTTTGTTTTTTTAATGTGATTTTGTTTATCCAAGCATGCCACTAATACCTGATGGGGTTATTAAGCAAGCCTTAGATTGACAACACTAATAATAACTGTTTGGTAGCCTACAGTAGTTGCCTTTGATGGTTATTAAGAGTTTTTTCTTTTGAGTCTCTGTGATGTGTGCTAAAGCAATATGCCAGTCTGGATGGAGGTTCATGTGTCTGTCTGTGTGTTGCCTTGCTGTCATGTGCTGCTTCAGGGGGCTAGAGTGATCCGGGGGGTGGGGGCTTTAGACACAGGCAGTGATGACCAAGAAGTGCTCGTTTCGGGAGAACTACTGGGAACGTGCGGTGCTTGTGTGTGGAGTTAGCACTGTGCTCACCAGGGTTGGTAGTCTCAAATGCTTCCTCCCCTCATCAACTGTTTTCAAAGGCCAAAAGAGAGATCAGTTGGGTTGAAATGAGTGTTTTTTTAGATTCATGGTACAGAGGAAGGGTCAAACTGCCACCAGGGTGATAAAACTGCTGGAAATGCCCCCACAACCCCTATGAAAGCCTTGTCAAATGTGTATTCATGATGGAACGTTTAAGGCTGGTGTCACACATACGCGGTTCAGCGATACACTTCACTGTGGATTGAATTTTGGCGGTTCATACAGAGCGGTAGCTTAACCCGGTAGCAGCGGGGATCATGTTTCTTAAAGGTCCCTCTAAGCGAGAAAAATGAGAAAAAATCATCACTCACAAACCATTTCATAATATATATCTAAGCATTTGTGATCAGTCTATGTATCATCTATTTTTGGGAGTATAAATCATGGCACAAATTTGGCCCATCACTGCTTCCAGGTTAATCACAATGAACCGCCAAAATTCAATCCGCAGTGAAACGTATCACTGAACAGCGTATGTGTGACCCCAGCTTAAGAGTGTGACCCTTGCCTCTTCTTCATGGAGGGTTGATGAGCACAGTGCTGACTCCTCTACCGTAGCACCCCCATTGGAGAACATTTGCCACAATAAAGAATGGTCCTCAGTTTTTATTCTGGCAATACTTCAGTCTTTGGGCGGCATTACGAGTCCAATCAGAGACGTTTTGGGTCGCTACAAAGGTCGGTTTAGGGGCCATATTATAAGTCCAGTCAGAGAAGTTTTGGGCCCCTACAAAAGTCAGTTTAGGGGCCATATTATAAGTCCAATCAGAGAAGTTTTGGGCCCCTACAAAAGTCAGTTTAGGGGCCATATTACAAGTCCACTCAGAGAAGTTTCGGGTCCCTACAAATGTCGGTTTAGGGGCCATATTACAAGTCCAGTCCCAGAAGTTACAGGTCCGTACAGAGTTACTCATCCTGAACTCTGTAGGGACCTAAAGCTTCTTGGATTGGACTTTTAATCAACGTTTTATTTATTTATTTTTTATTTTTTTACGGCAGAGGAGACAGTGCAAGGGCTTAAAAAAAAAGAAAACAATAATAAAAAGCCCGTTACTTACTGCTCCTGAATAGAGTAGAGTTGCAAGATTGCCGTACTCAGAGGCGCGTACTCACCAGTTTTTGACGCCTAACTGTTGCCAAGAAACATCAGGAATTAATTATTTTAACGATAGAAATAAATGAAGCTAGTTATTGGAGCCCAGGAGACAGTTTTTGGGCGGGACTTCGTGGTGCAGTGGTTAGCACACTCGGCTCACAACCGAGAGAGCCCGGCTTCGATTCCCGGGCAGAGTGGAAAAATTTGGGCGGCTTTTCCGATACCCTCATGCGGCGTAACTATATTTACTGCGGTCCTAAGGTTGGCAGTGACTATATATAGACCATTCATTTTTTGGGGAGCTACTCTTCAAATACTGCCGCCATCCAAGGGTTAAGAACACAGCCCTGAGTGCAACAATCTGGCAACGTTGCTTACGGCCCCTAAACCAACCTTTGTAGGGACCCAAAACTCCCGAAACTGACCTATCTTTCGGCCATCTCTTTGGATTCTTTTTAGGAGCAGCGAGTAGCGGGCTTTTTTTTTTATTAATGTTTACTTTTTTGTGCCCTTGAGCTGTCTCCTTTGCTGTAAAAAAAAAAAGAAAAAAAAAAAAAAAGTGCATGGATCCGAAGCCAGATTCCTTAGTCCAGTATATGTCTCGGAAGCCACAAATACATTTTTCGCTCCCATCGGCTTCCATGCGCTTAACCTGGTAGCAGCGGGGATCATGTTTCTTAATGGTCCCTCTAAGCGAGAAAAATGAGAAAAAATCATCACTCATACAAACCATTTCATAATATATATATATCAAAGCATTTGTGATCAGTTTATGCATCATCTATTTTGGGGGGTTTATATCATGACACAAATTTGGCCCGTCGCTGCTACACGGTAAAGCCACAAATTTGGCTCGTCGCTGCTACCAGGTTAAACAGACCATCGCTGCATTGCTCTAGCCCTCATCCATAGACTGATTTATCATAACTAGCTTGCATGTCCTTGTCGTTCCCTTCAGTCATCTGCCAGTGTGAGACAGAGCTGGCTACCTTGTGTTGTCTTGTTATTGTGTGATATGTCTTGGGTCATCATTCTTACGCACTCTCAAAAGCTTTCACGTCAAGTATTTCCAGAGGCTGAAAAGGAGATCAGTCAGGTTCTAATGAGTTGTTTTATGGGTTCATGGTACAGAAAAAGGGTCACATAACTACCCATGGAGAGGCCCAGAACTCCCATGAAAGCCTTAAAAAATTTGATCTTGTGTGCTGAAGTGTCTAAGAATATTGATCCAAGTGTGTTGTGTTTCTACATATAAGATGATTGTGCTGTGATATTCAAGTGGTAATATTGTCTGTCTATGTCTATTGATGGTGTGTTTGTTAGTTCCTATGCACTGGTTTCATTAAGGGGAGGAATAGGTCTGTAAAGTAAGGTTAGGTTAGGTTTGAATGGCAGGGCAAGGCTTGTATGGTGTGGTCTCAAATGATAGATCAACAGAAGGAGTTTTGAAGCACTTGAAGGTATCAGAATATGGCTCAAGCTTAGTTATATTAAGGGGAGGAATAGGCCTGTAAAGTAAGGTTAGGTTAGGTTTGAATGGCAGGGCAAGGCTTGTATGGTGTGGTTTTAAATGATAGATCAACAGAAGGAGTTTTGAAGCACTTAAAGGAATCAGAATATGGCTCAAGCTTAGTTATATTAAGGGGAGGAATAGGCCTGTAAAGTAAGGTTAGGTTAGGTTTGAATGGCAGGGCAAGGCTTTTATAGTGAGGTTTTAAATGACCGATCAACAGTTGGAGTTTTGAAGCACTTAGGAATCAGAGTATGGCTCAAGCTTAGTTATATTAGGGGGAGGAATAGGTCTGTAAAGTAAGGTAAGGTTAGGTTAGGTTTGAATGGCAGGGCAAGGCTTGTATGGTGTGCTCTCAACTGATAGGTCGATAGGAGTTTTGAAGCACTTAAAGGAATCAGAATATGGCTCAGTGTTATCTTTTTTGAGTATACAAGATTGCATACCTCTGCTGTGTTTTCTAGAGACCATTAGCACAGTTCTCTATATAGGCAGATTACAAATAAATAGTTGTTACAATTACAAATACGTTCTTTGGTGCCAGTTATTATATTAAACAATCAATCAATCAATTAGCACAGTTCTCCCGTAGTCCAGGCCATGAAATATTTAAAGAGTTATCTACCAGTACATGTAGATCTCACATAGCTCAAATGGGAGACTTTGGTTAATAAGGGTTGATAGGGAACTGGTTTGAGTGAGCGACAGTCTGGTGGTGGAACCCAAAAGTTGTACGAGTTTTCAAGGAGTTCAATGTATCAGAATATGACTTGAGTTTATTTGTATTATGGGAAGAAAGTCGTCTAGGAAAGTAAGCATAGTTGTACGAGTTTTCAAGGAGTTCAATGTATCAGAATATGACTTGAGTTTATTTGTATTATGGGAAGAAAGTCGTCTAGGAAAGTAAGCATAGTTGTACGAGTTTTCAAGGAGTTCAGTGTATCAGAATATGACTTGAGTTTATTTGTATTAGGGGAAGAAAGTTGTCTAGGAAAGTAAGCATAGTTGTACAAGTTTTCAAGCAGTCTGAAACATATATTGATGAGCTACCTCTCTCCTAGGTACATATATTTATTATGGTATATGGTAGATTGTTAGGTTAGCCCTTCCATAGGTTCATAAGGCTCAGATATGTTTACTTTCACTATACAAGATTAAATTCCTTCACTGTATTTTCCAAAGTACAGTCAAATAGATCGATAGACCAGTTTTCATTTAGTCACACTGAGGTATTAAAATCAACTTCTCAGGTCAGAATAGTGGTTGGATTTCCTTGTTTTGAGTATATGATATTATGTTTTGTAGAGTGCACTTTTGAATCTGTTAGTTCACGTGTGTTTCCAGAGTCTCGAGGTCTTCGGTAGGCCTAGCTTAGTCTCGTCCAGTTCTTCCCTGCTATCACTGTTTGGCAAGGTGCAGAGGAGCTAGCAAACACCCCCGCCTGTGTTAGTGTCGTGTTAGCTAATGACCCTAAGCTCCGCCACTCATGCCAGCCGGCCTCTGCCCCTCATTGCAGGCGTGGTGATCGTTGACGACCAGCCCCAGGTGTCTGAGCTCATCGGGGACCTCATGGACTCCAATGATGGCTTCCAGGAGGTGACGCGGCGCAAGTCTGGCAAGGAGAAGCAGAAGACGCAGCCCCACGAGCCCGTCCCCGCCACCCCTGCCAGTGAGCCACCCCCCGCCGGGACCACAACGGCCGTTGGCCCTGCCCCGGCCTCCTCCGCCTCCAAGAAACAGCAGGAGAAGAAGAAGAGTCGCTCCAGCAAGGCGGAGCGCAGCGGGTTTGAGCGCTCCAGGCAGTGCAAGCTGCCGCCGCGCCTGGCCAAGCAGCGTGAGAACAACCGCATCAATGCCATGAAGTCCGCGGGCTCCTGCAGCCCTGTGGAATCCCCCGTCAACACGCTGTTCCCCGTCAAGGACCCGGCAGCCATCCCCCCGCCCCCAAAGAATGCCTGGGACAAGCCACTGACGGCCACCCTGCGCGCCAACTCCCCCTCACAGCCGCCGCCCGCCATCGAGGCCACCGGCCAGCCAGGCATCAAGCCGGCCTCCTTCGACAACCACGACAGCGGCGTGGAGATCAGCGACCAGCCAAATTCCGCCGGCAGCAGCCAGCGCTCCAGCCCCAGCGACGACCCCGCCAGCTTCCCCAAGGTGGACAAGAGCACGCTGGACGGCACCTCCGTGCCCTCGCAGACCATCATCTTCGAGAACACAAACTTCAAGGCGGCTGGCTCCGTCAACGCCACGGTGGGCGCTGAGTACAAGGCCAAGTTTGGCGAGGCCCCCAAGCCACAGCGGCAGCGAGAGAGCCGGGAGCGGAAGAGTGCCTCCCCGGAGACCACGCTGGCCCTCAAGGACGACAAGGACAAGAAGGTGGACAAGCCGGAGCCCATCGAGCTGCCCCTCAACTTCTCCACCAAGGTCAGCGAGGAGGCTGCCCCAGACATGAAGCTGGACTTCACCTTCGACTCTGAGCTGACGGAGGTGTCCGGCTCAGTGAGCAGCAAGGGCATCAGCCTGCCCCGGCCGCTGGTCATGACCTCCAGCAGCATGCAGAGCCCCATCTCGCCCTCCACCGACGACCTCAACCTGAAGATCGCCTCCGTCAAGAAGGTGTGGGAGACCATGGCGCCCGTGCCTGAGCACGCCGAGGACGCCAGCAGTAGCTCCGTGTCCTTCTCCACGGCCTCCTTCAGCGCTGTGGACAGCGTGGCCGGCCTGGACCACTCCCCGGCCGCCCTGGAGGCCTCCTTCACCCCCAAGGATGCCGCCTCCGTGGGCTCCTGCGAGGACCATGGCCCAGATGTGACGGGCTACCAGGGTGGCTCACCCCTGCAGCAGGGGCCGGGCATGGGCGGCAGCATGGTGTACACCTCCTCCGCCGTGGCCTACACCTCCTCGGCAGCGGCCTCGCTGGCCAAGGCCGAGGTCAGCCGCTCCGGCAATGTGTGCAAGGTCAAGCCCCAGCAGCAGGCCGCCAGCAGCAGCTCCGTGTCGCCGGGTCCGGCCGGGTCCTCGCTGGGCATCACTGGCTCCCTGTCCCCGCCACTGGTGTCGGGTTCCACGGGGCCCTCCAACAGCAGCATGTACCAGGCCCTGGGTGGCACCGCGGCCTTCGGGGGCATCGGCGGGGCCATCCCCTCGCCCCCCATGGTGTTCAACTCCAACCCCCAGACGGCCGGCCTGTACCAGCCCTTCCTGGATGGTGCGCCAGTCATCGGGCAGCGCGGGGCGTCCCAGTTCTCCCAGTACCCGCCGTACGGGCTGGGGCAGAGCCTGGGCAGCAACGCCTTCGGGCAGCAGTCCATGTTCCTGCAGACGCCGCCGCCGCTCACCACACCGGACCTGTACACCAACAACCTGTCCCAGTACCGCCTGCAGCCCACGGGGGTCACCGGCTTCGGTCAGAGCCAGCCACAGAACCAGAACACCGTGCTCATCTCCACGGCGTCCAACTCCCTCATGTCCTCGGCCGTCAAGCCCTCCACGCAGACCTTTGGCAACTCCCAGCAGAACTTTGGCACCATCGGCTCCAAGGCCGGCACGCCCTTCCAGCAGAGTGGCCTGGGCACGGCCCTGCAGGGCGGCCCACAGCCATCACAGCTCTACATCTATGACCCCAGCCAGTCCATGGGGCTGCTGGGCTCACAGCTGGTGCCCAGACCCGGTGTGCAGAACTCCGTCATCCAGGCCATCCAGCCGCCAAACTCCTTCTACTCCAACAATGGTGGCGGAGCCCCCGGGGCACCCCCGACAGCACCTCCCACGGGCCCCGGTGGCCCCCAGCAGGCCGCAGGCTTCTACACGGCCTCTGGGTCGCCCCTCCAGGCGGCGGTGCAGCAGCAGGCCCAGCCGCCGCTGCAGACGCCACCGGCAGCCTTTGGGTTGCAGGGGTTTGGCAACCAGTCCCAGCCCGGGCCAGGCGGTGTGGGCATGCAGGGGTTTGGGTCCAGCATGAGCCTGGCGGCTCAGCAGCTTGGGGCACAGGCCTTCCGGGGCGGCCCCACCCTCCCCCCCAGCTTCCTCAAGTCCTTGCAGCCGGGCGCTAACATTCAGGACACCTCCAGGCAGCAACTCAAGTCCCCGGGCGCATCACAGAACTCATTCTCAACCTTCTTCCCCACATCCAGTAAGTATGTGTGTGTGTGTGTGTGTGTGTGAGTGTGTGTGTCTGTGTGTGTGTGTGTTTGTGTGTGCCATTCACCTTGGTCTAATCACACGCTGGACTCGTGGCCAGCCAGGAGCCTCCCCAAGAGGGTTTTCAGCTGCCTAGCCTGGGAATGACTTTGGGTCTTGCTGGACCTCACCTCACACCCACACACAGCCCCTGACAGTCACCCGGCACCCTCATGGGGCACGGGTGAGACTGGACATCCGTCTCCATTCGGCCTGGGAATCAAACCTGGGTGTGTGTTTGTGTGTGTGTGTGTGCCTGTGTGCGTGTGTGTGTGTGCATGCCAGATCACTATAATGCCTATCTTCCCATCATACATGTAAGAGTAAGGCCAGACTGCAATATCCAGTTTAGTGTAGTTCACCCTTGATATTCAGTATAACATTTTCTAGTCCAGTGAGGCCTTGAAGCAGTGCATGTGTCAGGTCAGCTGTTGAGTCCCAGGCATCATTACTCCTGGTGAGGTCAGCTTGTGGCACCCCACCATGCTGTAGCTGTAGCCCGGGGCACACATTCTCAAATGTTCCCACACCTTGCTGCATCTATTTCAGAAGGCTCTAGTTGAAGCTATAGGGGTTTTCATAAGTGGTTTCATGGCCCTGGCGGTAGACTGTGAGGTTTCTGCGCCGTGAACAGGAAAACACTTATGAGAACCTGTCCTGTCTTCCCTGTGGTCTTCAGAAATATCAGTGTTAAGAGCCTGAAACCTTTGAGAATATTAGTCCAGACTCCTTCCCTTGAGGCCCAAATATATCACTGTGTGGAGCAAGACGTCGTAGAGGTTCCTTTTTTTTTTAGGCAGCATATCATCAAGCGTGAACAGCAGCAGCAGTAACAACAGCAGCAGCGGCAGCGGCAGCAACAGCAATGCCAGCAACACCCATGGTGGGTCTAGCGTGCCGCAAATCTCCTCCCCAAAGGCACAGAACAGGAAAATGCCGAGCCAGCCGGGCCTGGCGCACCAAAGCTCAAACAGAAGTGCGTCGTACCCGACACAGAACACTTCTCAGGTACGGCCCTTGGGGTGTAGGGTGTGGATGTGCGTGTGTGTGTGCGTGTGTGTGTGCACCGTGCCTGTCAGTCATTCATATCAGAACACACTGCCCTGCAACACACTGGGAGGGGGGCACCACGCCAGGGCTCACAGCAGGCGTTTCTTCTCCCTCAGATGATGGGTGGCAGCCTGAGGTCCACTGGCATGGTGATGGGTCTCCGCGGCCAGCTGCCCATGGCCACCCAGGGTGGTCTGAGTGGCCCGGCCCCGCCCATGGCCACCACCAGTCGCTACCCAAACCCCGGGCCAATCCAGCGACCTCCCTCTTCTCAGGGCACGGCCACCACCGCAAGTCACCGCACCAGCCGGGGGGGTCCGTCTCAGGGGCCGCCGCAGCCGCCACAGGCAACGCAGCGCACCTCCAACCCCCCAAGCTCTGCCCAACAGGCCAAGCTGAGGGCTGACGCGCTCAGCACCACGCAGGCCTTCTTCAACAGGGACGGTGAGTGGTGGTGGTGGGGGGGACCTTTTTCCTCGGTGTTTCCTCCTGTTCTTCCTTTGTTTCCTCCTGTTTTTCCTCTGTTTCCTCCTGCATCCAATATGAGCTCTTTAAAGAAGTCCCAAGAGCTTCCTAGTGTTAGAGTGAAGCAGTACCTTACCTTCCTTCCATCCCAGCCACTGGTGAGCTAGGAGCAGCCTGTCAGCATACCTGTGCTAGAAGATAAATCTTGGTGTTACGGTCCCACCCTCATAAACAACTGTCTCAAGTCATTTTTTGGCGAGTTGTGGGTTTTGTGCTATATCAGTTTTCATCATGCACCAGACACGGGGTAATCATAATCTGTAATCCTAATCAATTACAATTGATTACAGTTTTTCAAGTTATCGTAATTGATTACCCTCTTATTTTTTAAGTAATCATAATCGTAATCAAATAAATTAAAAATGTTATCATAATCGTGATTACTTTTGAGATTACATTAGCAAAGTTTTAGTTAATCGTTTCTCGTACAGCAAGTATGTACTCTAAATATCTGTAGTAATTCAGTCAGTTAAATAATATTTATGAAATTTGCAAGTTCACCTTTCAGTCCTTCCTGTAATCACGATTGCAATCACGATTAATACATCATGTAATCTTAATCGACTACACCTTATTTTATTGTAATCGTAATCATGAAAATATGAAGTAATCGTAATTGTGAAAATATGAAGTAATCGTAATTGTAATCGAGTACATAACATAAGTAATCGCCCCATGTCTGTCATGCAGTTTTGTCATAATTGCCTTTTTCATTTGAGAGTCTAAAAATTTGCCTTAACATTTCAGTCTTTATCATAAGCTGAGGTAGAATGCTTGCAAAGGTGAAGGTATACACATTTATCAGAGAGGAGAGGTACATGACCTAACCCAGCCTAGCACCAGTGAAGGTATACACATTTATCAGAGAGAAAAGGTACATGACCTAACCCAGCCTAGCACCAGTGAAGGTATACACATTTATCAGAGAGAAAAGGTACATGTCCTAACCCAGCCTAGCACCAGTGAAGGTATACACATTTATCAGAGAGAAAAGGTACATGACCTAACCCAGCCTAGCACCAGTGAAGGTATACACATTTATCAGTGAGGAGAGGTACATGTCCTAACCCAGCCTAGCACCAGTGAAGGAATACACATTTATCAGTGAGGAGAGGTACATGTCCTAACCCAGTACAATATCCCTAACTGAGTCCCATTCCCTTCCAGCTGGCAAGTCGGAGAAGAAGGAGGAGAAGGTGACCGAGTCTATCGTGTCGCCGAAGGAGGACCTCTCGGCGGACAAGGTCTCGGCCGTGCCTTCCAGCGTGGGCGACGGGACCCCAAAATGAGGCTAACGGGACGCTCGCCGACGCCCCCGAGGCAGAGGCGCTCGTCGGACGGTCACGCCGCGAGGCCTCAAGAAGATTAATTTGTGGTTTATTTTCGGATTTATTTTTTTCCGTGAAGCGAAATCTTGTGGACGTAACTCTTGGTTTAAGTGGCAATGGAAGCGGATTTGCCGACGGTAGAAAATATATCATAATGGTTTCACTCTTTGGTAGGACAGGAAGTGCATCATCAGTTTAATTTTTTGTTTTTTTCTCTCAGTGAACTCTTATTGTTGTTATTTTCACTCTCCACTGGAACAAGCTTCTGCGAGTGCTGTGCTAGAAACATAGACAGACACAAGTGATGCTATGGTTTCTTTAGAAGTGTAACAACTCACTCCTGGATGGATGGTGCATTCATTGTTCATATGTTAACTCTGGGTTGGTTGAGGTTGGTTGATTGATTTTCTCGTGGCCAGCTACCCCGGACCCCATAAGTAAGGTCCGCCACTTGGGTCGAGCACCGTGCTTCGTTTGTATGGTTAACTGCAGAGGATTTGTAAGTGGGTAATGCACACAAGTCATCTCTTCTAATATTTTGTCTCCGGATACCACATTGATGATTCCCGGAGCTAGTACACAGTAGCGTTAGAAATGTGCTTCTTCAAGGGGAACGGTGCCTCAGACGGCGCCCATCCCCGCTATAGAAAACATGCTGCATATGACATGTAAAGTATCGCTGATTACTCTTTTTATTTACACTCAAACGGAACTACTACTATTACTACTACTACTACCGCGACAGAAACGTTAGGTTTTTGTCCGACTTTCGTGTTGAGGCAGTTCAAGCAAGTAAGCAAGGCCCATCGTGTTGTATAAAGGGCTGGCAGTTACAGTGGCAGGTGGGCTTCCTGACTACACCTCCTCCTCTTCTTCCTCTCCACCAAGAAGACTCGCTCACCCCCCAAAGAGAGGAGAGGTGATGATACTTCCTCCCACACCTCCTCCTCCTCTTCCTCCTGTTGACTTGCTCACTCCCCCCCAAAGAGATTATGAGAGGTGGCAATGCTTCAATTCTTCAGGGTCAAGAGAATGGAGGTCAGTGTTTACCCCTTCAAGACAGAAGGGGAAGAGGAAGAATTGGAAGAAAGAAGGGAATAGAAGAAGTAGATGATGATTCTTCTGGGACACAAGAGAATGAAGAAGGGGATGGAAATGGGAGAAAAGGAAGCAACAGAGAAGAAAGAAAGATGATAAAGGAAGAGAAGAAGAAAGAATATTAGAGGAGGAGGAGACAAGAAACGCTGATAAGAGAAGACAAAATAAATGATGAAAAAGAGGAGGAGGACAAGAAGACTAGGAAGATGAGGAGGAGGAGGAGGAGGAGAAAGAAAATCCCCTGAGGAAGACCCCACCTTGCCTGCTAACTGCCCAGGGCATCACCTTGCTGCTGGGGAACCTGGGGCCACCAATGATAGATTACCCCTGGGGCCACCAATGATAGATTACCCCTGGGGGACAGGCGACAGACACCCCTCCGTTCGTGCTCTATGTAGGGGGAAGCTCGGCGCAGCCCCCCGGGTGGACCGCCCCTGCCGCGGACGCTGCACCCAGGCGGGGCGGCCGTGCAACCAGTATATTACCAGTACTGTTCCGTATATCCTCCCGTGAAGGTTCATCATCGCGTGTATATGACCTTTCGTCCCCCCCATCGTTGTTACCGCCGCCGCCCGACCCCAGAGGCGGCGGCTGAGGCGGCTGGCCCAGTGTACAGACTTGCCGCACCCTCGAGGTGGCGGCCGCCTATGTTATTACTACTACCTTACTTCACTGGCCCCCTCCCCCCATCCATCCCCTCCCTCCCTCCCCTCCCCACACACCACAATGAATGGGACTCTTTTAAAACCCCTCGGCTTTTATACTGAACAGAGCAAGTGTCGCGCCACCCTCGCCTCACTTCACTCTTAGCAGCAAGCTCAACACACCACCTTGTGTAGTTGTCTTATTGCAATAAACTCAATGTCTCATAACGATGCTCTTTATTATAGTCCTCCCTCACCCTGCAGTTAAGTTCACTTCTGTTTTCTTTATTCTCATTAATATGTACATTAGCTGGAAAAGTATATGGGATGATTAGTTATGTAAAAGGAAAAGTATATGGGACGTTTAGTTATGTTATTTAGTTATGTAAGACTGTTCTGACAAGTATGTTCAATGGTGAGCACCCAGCAGGGCCTCAGCAGTGACTGGCTATGCTCCAGTGTGCACCTCTCAGCAGTGACTGGCTATGCTCCAGTGTGCACCTCTCAGCAGTGAGTGGCTATGCTCCAGTGTGCACCTCTCAGCAGTGAGTGGCTATGCTCCAGTGTGCACCTCTCAGCAGTGAGTGGCTATGCTCCAGTGTGCACCTCTCAGCAGTGACTGGCTAACTGGCTATGCTCCAGTGTGCAGCTCAGCAGTGACTGGCTATGCTCCAGTGTGCACCTCTCAGCAGTGACTGGCTATGCTCCAGTGTGCACCTCTCAGCAGTGACTGGCTATGCTCCAGTGTGCACCTCTCAGCAGTGACTGGCTATGCTCCAGTGTGCACCTCTCAGCAGTGACTGGCTATGCTCCAGTGTGCAGCTCAGCAGTGACTGGCTATGCTCCAGTGTGCACCTCTCAGCAGTGACTGGCTATGCTCCAGTGTGCAGCTCAGCAGTGACTGGCTATGCTCCAGTGTGCACCTCTCAGCAGTGACTGGCTATGCTCCAGTGTGCACCTCTCAGCAGTGACTGGCTATGCTCCAGTGTGCACCTCTCAGCAGTGACTGGCTATGCTCCAGTGTGCAGCTCAGCAGTGACTGGCTATGCTCCTTTTCCTAGTCAAGGGCAAGGAAGGAGAATCGTAATGTAGTCTTAGTGTCTGTGCATCAGTAAGGATCAGCTGGTATTATTAGCTCTCGAGGTATAATAGTGTGTCCTAAGTTATGTGGTGCAGAGGTCACGTGGATCAGCTGGTAGATATAATAAGTACAGGGAAATGTAGCATTAGGTATAATAGTGTGTCCTAAGTTATGTGGTGCAGAGGTCATGTGGATCAGCTCTTCTTCGTCTTCTAAAATAAGTGCTTTGACAGGGAAGTATATTAGCTCTCGAAGTATAATAGTGTGTCCTAAGTTATTTGGTGGGAAGTTAAGCTCTCGAGGTATAAGTGTGTGCCCCAAGTTATGTGGTGCAGAGGTCATGTGGATCAGCTCTTCTTCTTCTTCGTCTTCTATAATAAGTACTTTGACGGAAATATATTAGTTCTCGAAGTATAATAGTGTGCCCTAAGTTATTTGGTGGGAAGTTAAGCTCTCGAGGTATAAGTGTGTGCCCCAAGTTATGTGGTGCAGAGGTCATGTGGATCAGCTCTTCTTCGTCTTCTACAATAAATGCTTTGACAGGGAAGTATATTAGCTCTCGAAGTATAATAGTGTGTCTTAAGTTACTTGGTGTAGAGGTCACGTGGAGCCCTCTGAGAAACACCAGCCCCGTGGAGCCGTATGGAAATGGAGCAATTACATATATGGTTAACGGTATGTATGTATTTGAATATGATTAAATAGTGTAAATTGATTAGGGAGAGAAGGATTTAGGAGTGATTGTGATGGTAATGAAGAAGGAGAAGGAGGAGGAGGAAAAGATGAGAAGGAGGAGGAAGAAGAAAAGATGAAGAAAAAGGAGGAGGAAGAAAATGATTAGGAGGAGAAAAGAACCAAAAAAAAAAAATCCGACCACTGACAATATGTGGGTTCATAGCGAAGACATTAAAAAAAGGCAATCATTAGGCTATAACTCGCCATAACCATCGCGTTTATATTAATTTTCCTCTTCAAACTGAGAATAGATGTTTATTTCGATGTTTAGGGGATATAAAAACCTTAATTAGACTTGTGGTTCATAGCGAAGACATTAAAAAAGGCAATCATTAGGCTATAACTCGCCATAACCATCGCGTTTATATTAATTTTCCTCTTCAAACTGAGAATAGATGTTTATTTCGATGTTTAGGGGAATATAAAAACCTTGGTTAGAGTTGTGGTTCATAGCGAAGACATTAAAAAAGGCAATCATTAGGCTATAACTCGCCATAACCATCGCGTTTATATTAATTTTCCTCTTCAAACTGAGAATAGATGTTTATTTCGATGATTAGGGAATATAAAAACCTTAATTAGAGTCGTGGTTTATACCGTAGTCATTAAATAAAGGCGGTAATTATAATTCGACAACCATCGCGTCTATATTAATTTTTCTCTTCAAACTGAGAATAGATGTTTATTTCGATGTTTAGGGGATATAAAAACCTTAATTAGAGTTGTGGTTTACACCGTAGTCATTAAATAAAGGCGGTAATTATAATTCGACAACCATCGCGTCTATATTAATTTTTCTCTTCAAACTGAGAATAGATGTTTATTTCGATGATTAGGGAATATAAAAACCTTAATTAGAGTTGTGGTTTATACCGTAGTCATTAAATAAAGGCGGTAATTATAATTCGACAACCATCGCGTCTATATTAATTTTTCTCTTCAAACGGCGAATAGATGTTTATTTCGATGATTAGGGAATATAAAAACCTTAATTAGAGTTGTGGTTTATACCGTAGTCATTAAATAAAGGCGGTAATTATAATTCGACAACCATCGCGTCTATATTAATTTTCCTCTTCAAACGGCGAATAGATGTTTATTTCGATGATTAGGGAATATAAAAACCTTAATTAGAGTTGTGGTTTATACCGTAGTCATTAAATAAAGGCGGTAATTATAATTCGACAACCATCGCGTCTATATTAATTTTTCTCTTCAAACGGCGAATAGATGTTTATTTCGATGTTCAGGGGATATAAAAACCTTAATTAGACTTGTGGTTCATAGCGAAGACATTAAATAAAAGGTGATAATTATAATTCGCTCTCGGAAAAGAACCATCGCGTCAGTCGAGCGTCAGCCGAGCGCGGTGTCTGACGTCCTTCCCGTCTAAAGTGTTCTCAGTGCTTTATTTCTCGCCGTGTGTCTTGTTAAATGGTGAGAAATGTGAGTATCAGTATTGTTTTTGATGTTATTGTAATGGTGGGTAGTCTGTGGTTAGCGGGGAGGCGTGTGCAAAGGTTTTTTATTCCATCGTCTCAGGCTGAAAAAAAATGTAGGCCTATATAAAAAAACGAATAAATGAAACTATCGTACCCACTTCTTCGTCTTCTTCTTCTTCTTCTTCTTTTTCTTCTTCTTCGTCTTCTTCTTCTTCTTCTTCTTCTTCTTATCATTATTATCATTAAAGTGTACCGATTTCTGACATGGAGAAAAAAAAGCTATCGCAACCAAATATATTACGATATTTACTTATATTATTGAAACTGTAGAATATCCATCTTTTTTTTTTCAATATTTATGGGTCAGAAAATCTTATACTACTACTACTACTACTACTACTACTACTACTACTGCTACTACTACTACTACTACTACTACTACTACTACTACTACTACTACTACTACTACTACTACTACTTGTACGGTCATATGGTAACGTTAGGCTAGGGTCAAATTCTTATTCAACATATCGGCGCCAGACTCACACATTCAACAGGGCTTTCCTAGGAGTTCCAAGCATTTCCAAGGGTAGTTTTATGACCCTGGTAGTAGGCTGACCCTTCTTTTGTACCTGGAAACTAAACAAATACTCATTAGAACCCGATTAATCTCCTTTTGACCTTTGAAAGTAGTTGATGTGAGAATAGGCTACTGACCAAGCCTGCCACCTCTTATGTTAACCTTTTCTAAAGAACGAAATGGAGGTCAAGCGTGGTCAAATGAGTCGTTTTTTAAGGTTCAGGGCACAGAAGAAGGGTCACACTACCACCAGGGTCATAAAAGCACCCCTGGAAATGCCTACAACCCCCTGCGAAAGCCTTGTCTAAAATGTGAGCTTGGCCGACGAAATGCTTAAGGAAATACTCTTACATGATTCCACCTCTTATGTTAACCCTTTCTTAAGAACGAAAAGGAGGTCAATCGTGGTCAAATGAGTCGTGTTTTAGGTTGAGGGCACAGAAGAAGGGTCACACTACCACCAGGGTCATAAAAGCACCCCTGGAAATGCCTACAACCCCCTGCGAAAGCCTTGTCAAAAATGTGAGCTTGGGCGACGAAATGCTTAAGAAAATACCCTTACACGCTTTCACCTTTCATATCAACTATATCCAAAGGCCGAAAAGGAGGTCAATCGTGGTCAAATGAGTCGTTTTTTAAGGTTCAGGGCACAGAAGAAGGGTCACACTACCACCAGGCTCATAAAAGCACCCTTGTTAAAGCCTACCACCCCCTGCGAAAGCCTTGTCAAAAATGTGAGCTTGGGCGATGAAATGCTAAAGAAAATACCCTTACACGATTCCACCTATATCCAAAGACCGAAATGGAGGTCAATCGTGGTTAAATGAGTCGTTTTTAAGGTTCAGGGCACATTAAAAGGGTCACACTACCACCAGGCTCATAAAAACACCCTTGTTAAAGCCTACAACCCCCTGCGAAAGCCTTGTCAAAAATGTGAGCTTGGCCGACGAAATACTTAAGAAAATGACCACTACATGATTTCACCATTTATATTAACCCTTTCTAAAGACCGAAATGGAGGTCAATCGTGGTCAAATGAGTCGTGTTTTAGGTTGAGGGCACAGAAGAAGGGTCACACTACCACCAGGCTCATAAAAACACCCCTGGAAATGCCTACAACCCGCTGCGAAAGCCTTGTCAAAAATGTGAGCTTGGCCGACGAAATGTTTAAGAAAATGACCACTACACGATTCCACCTCTCATATCAAGGCCTAAAAGGAGGTCAATCGTGGTCAAATGAGTAGTGTTTTAGGTTCAGGGCACAGGAGAAGGGTCACACTACCACCAGGGTCATGAAAGCATCCCTGGAAATGCCTACCACCCGCTGCGAAAGCCTTGCCAAAAATGTGAACTTGGGGCGAAATGGAGGTCAATCGTGGTCACAGGTTGAGGGCACAGAAGAAGGGTCAAACTACCACCAGGGTCATAAAAAGCACCCCTGGAAATGCATAAAAACCCCTACGAAATCCTTGTCAAACGTGGGTGTGAGCGCGTGAGAATCCTGGATGCTGGAGGCTGTCTGAGGCCGCCCTGTCAGTCCTGTCTGGAACGAGTTGTAGAGAGCATCGCGGGCCTGGCTCTCTCCCGCTCGCCGCCGCTGCCGTGCGCTTGGCCTAAGTCTTGTGGTTGTGTGGTGGCCCTGGTGGTGGTGGTGGTTGTGGTTAGGGACCGGTGGAGTGGTTATTTTTATTATTATTATCGTTATTATTATTACTATTGTTGTTATTGTTATTAAGTGTGAAGTTTGTATTGCTACTACTACTACTACTACTACTACTACTACTACTACTACTACTACTACTACTACTACTACTGCAATTATTACTACTACTACTACTACTACTACTTTTTCTACTACTACTGCTACTGCTACTACTACTACTACTGCTACTACTACTACTACTGCAATTACTACTACTACTACTACTACTACTACTACTACTTCTATTATTATTATTATTATTATTATTATTATTATTATTATTATTATTATTATTATTATTATTATTATTATTATTATTATTATTCTCTACCATTATATAAAAAAAAAAAACTAGGCTATACAATTTTATCAAGTACGTAGCTTCATTAAATCCACAAATTATACCATGAAAATATTTTGTATATATATTAATTTTTGTTGTAGTTTTGTAACCTTTTAAATAACTATACTAGGCCTATCAAATTTCAGGTAGGTAGGTGGGTAGGTAGCGCAGAGATGAAATTAGAACCTTTACCGGAGCAGGATGGAGTACACTGACACCAGACAGAGAACCAGGTGGAGAGGTGGAATTAGAACCTTTACCGGGGCAGGATGGAGTACACCAACACCAGACAGAGAACTAGGTGGAGAGGTGGAATTAGAACCTTTACCGGGGCAGGATGGAGTACACCAACACCAGACAGAGAACTAGGTGGAGAGGTGGAATTAGAACCTTTACCGGGGCAGGATGGAGTACACCAACACCAGACAGAGAACCAGGTGGAGAGGTGGAATTAGAACCTTTACCGGGGCAGGATGGAGTACACTAACACCAGACAGAGAACCAGGTGGAGAGATGGAATTAGAACCTTTACCGGGGCAGGATGGAGCACACTAACACCAGACAGAGAACCAGGTGGAGAGATGGAATTAGAACCTTTACCGGGGCAGGATGGAGTACACTAACACCAGACAGAGAACCAGGTGGAGAGATGGAATTAGAACCTTTACCGGGGCAGGATGGAGTACACTAACACCAGACAGAGGACCAGGTGGAGAAGTGGAATTAAAACCTTTACCGGGGCAGGATGGAGCACACTAACACCAGACAGGGAACCAGGTGGAGAGGTGGAATTAGAATCTTTACCGGGGTAGGATGGAGTACACTAACACCAGACAGAGGACCAGGTGGAGAGGTGGAGTTAGAACGTTTACCGGGGCAGGATGGAGTACACCAACACCAGACAGAGGACCAGGTGGAGAGGTGGAGTTAGAACGTTTACCGGGGCAGGATGGAGTACACCAACACCAGACAGAGAACCAGGTGGAGAAGTGGAATTAGAACCTTTACCGGGGCAGGATGGAGTACACCAATGTAACGGGCTTGCCGGGGGGCGTTTAAAGGGCGTTGATTAAGACTTCAGCTTCCTTAAGGCGAATTATATTCGTAGCCTATATGTACAAGAAGCGTCGGAGCGAGAGCGACTGTCGTTTTGTGTCAGTCGGACTCTCGTGAAGGAGTGACGAGTTACAGGTTGGAAAATAATTGTTACAATTGGTCACGTACGTCAAGGTGACCTCTGCGCACCATGAAATGCGAAGTATACAAAACTGAGACGGTCAACACTGACGGACGACATTCCTATAAAGTGGCGTGATCTCTCTGTCGTGGGTTTTTTCCATTGACAATTGTATGCCTAATTCGTGGTGATATTAAATAATAATAATAATACATTGATATCCTACTATAACACCAACACCAGACAGAGAACCAGGTGGAGAGATGAAATTAGAACCTTTATCAGGGCAGGATGAAGTACACCAACACCAGACAGAGGACCAGGTGGAGTGGTGGAATTATAACCTTTACCGGGGCAGGATGGAGTACACTAACACCAGACAGAGGACCAGGTGGAGTGGAATTAAAACCTTTACCGGGGCAGGATGGAGCACACTAACACCAGACAGAGGACCAGGTGGAGAGATGAAATTAGAACCTTTAACGGGGCAGGATTGAGTACACTAACACCAGACAGAGGACCAGGTGGAGAGATGAAATTAGAACCTTTAACGGGGCAGGATTGAGTACACTAACACCAGACAGAGAACCAGATGGAGAGGTGGAATTAGAACCTTTACCGGGGCAGGATGGAGCACACTAACACCAGGCAGAGAACCAGGTGGAGAGGTGGAATTAGAACCTTTACCGATGCAGGATGGAGCACACTAACACCAGGCAGATAACCAGGTGGAGAGGTGGAATTACAACCTTTACCAAAAAACTATCTTATTTACACGTACAAAAACCCATCTGAGGAAACAATTGACAGAGACATCGTATATATATAAAGATTAACCGCTTATTAATAATATCGTATATACATTAAAATCAAGCCTTATTTTAATTTATTCGCGTCTGTTGACTGCTAAAAGGCGAGGTATTGGAAGGCATTTGTTGTTGATGAAAGTTTGAATGAAATGAGATATGAGCGGAGATGGGTGTGTGTGTGTGTGTGTGTGTGTGTGTGTGAGAGAGAGAGAGAGAGAGAGAGAGAGAGAGAGAGAGAGAGAGAGAGAGAGAGAGAGAGAGAGAGAGAATTCTTGTTCTAGTTCT
>NC_066515.1:26709386-26714386 GCF_024679095.1 Eriocheir sinensis
GCGTGCAAGGTCTCTGGCAGACTTGCTGAACACGGGAATTAGTTCTTACCGACACAACTTTAATTACGATAAGGTATTTGCCGGGAACCGAGGGGAAGGGAAGGGAGAGGAAGTGGAGGGGAAGGGAGGAATGTAAGTCAAGGGAAGGGGTGGGAAGGGAAGTTGAATGGAAGGGATGGGAAATGAGGGGAAAGGAAGGGAAGGGAAGGAAAGGTAAGGAAGGAGAGGGAAGGGAAGGGAAGGAAGAGAAAGTTAAGTCAAGGGAAGGGATGGGAAGGAAATAGAAGGAAGGGAGGGGAAGGAAAGGGAAGGATAAGGAAGGGAAGGGAAGGAAAAGGATGTAAATGGAAGGGAAGGGGAGGGATGAGAAGGGAATGGAATGGAAGGGAAGGGAAGGAAAAGTTAAGGAGAGGGCAGGGAAGGGAGGGGAAGGGAAGGGATGGGAAGGGAATGGAAGGAGAGGGAAAGGAAGGGAAGGGAAGATAAAGTTAAGGAGAGGGAAGGGAAGGGAAGGGAAGGAAAATGATATAAATGGAAGGGAAGGGGAGGGATGAGAAGGGAAGGGAAGAAAAAGTTAAGGAGAGAGAAGGGAAGGGATGGGAAGGGAATGGAAGGAGAGGGAAAGGAAGGGAAGGGAAGAGAAAGTTAAGGGAAGGGAAGGGAAGGGAAAGAAGGCAAAGGAAGGGAGGGGAAGGAGACGGAGGGAAAGTTAAGGGAAGGGAAGGGAAGG
Organism: Eriocheir sinensis; assembly: GCF_024679095.1. Lineage (NCBI taxonomy): Eukaryota > Metazoa > Arthropoda > Malacostraca > Decapoda > Varunidae > Eriocheir > Eriocheir sinensis. Next base: position 26,710,117 of record NC_066515.1, read on the forward strand.
GAAGGAAAAAACAGAAGAAAGGAAGGAAGGGAAAGGCATGGTGGTGGTGGTGGTGATGAAGTGGTGTTGACAGGAGTGGTGATATAATAGATGGTGGTGGTGGTACTGAAAATGATGGTGATGATGGTGGTGGTGGTGGTGGTGGTGGTGATGGTGATGACGGTGGTGATGAAGTGGTGTTGACAGGAGTGGTGATATAACAGATGGCGGTGGTGGTATTGAAAATGGTGATGACGGTGGTGGTGGTGGTGATGACGGTGGTGGTGGTGATGGTGATGACGGTGGTGATGAAGTGGTGTTGACAGGAGTGGTGATATAACAGATGGCGGTGGTGGTATTGAAAATGATGGTGATGACGATGGTGGTGGTGGTGATGGTGATGACGGTGATGATGAAGTGGTGCTGACAGGAGTGGTGATATGATAGATGGCGGTGGTGGTATTGAAAATGATGGTGATGATGGTGGTGGTGGTGGTGGTGATGATGTGACACGGTTCATCACCTTGGTGTTGACAGGAGTGGTGATATAACAGATGGCGGAGGAGGAGGAGGAGGAGGAAAGGGTGAGGAGGAGGTGGAGGAGGTAGGAAGAGGAAGAGGAGGAGGAGGAGGTGATGGTGAGGAGGAGGTGATGAAGTGGTGTTGATAGGAGTGGTGAGAACAGGCTGGCGGTGGAGGAATTGAAGAGGATGGTGAGGAGGAGGTGGAGGAGGTGATGGTGATGACGGTGATGATGAAGTGGTGCTGACAGGAGTGGTGATATGATAGATGGCGGTGGTGGTATTGAAAATGATGGTGATGATGGTGGTGGTGGTGGTGGTGATGATGTGACACGGTTCATCACCTTGACTGGCAGGTGACTGACGGTAAATCTGATTGCCTGACACGGAGGAGGAGGAGGAGGAGGAGGAAGAGGAGGAGGAGGAGGAGAAGGAGGAGGAGGAGGTCGACTAGAACAATGATAGAAAGGAAGAGAAGAAGACGAGCTGGAGTAGGAGGAAGAGGAAGAGGAAGAGGAGGAGGAGGAGGAGAAGGAGGAGGAGGAGGTCGACTAGAACAATGATAGACAGGATGATAAGAAGACGAGCTGGAGTAGGAGGAAGAGGAGGAGGAGGAGGAGGAGGAGGAGGAGGAGGAGGAGGAGGAGGAGGAGGAGGAGGAGGAGGAGGTCGACTAGAACAATGATAGAAAGGAAGAGAAGAAGACGAGCTGGAGTAGGAGGAAGAGGAAGAGGAAGAGGAAGAGGAAGAGGAGGAGGAGGAGGAGGAGGAGGAGGAGGTCGACTAGAACAATGATAGAAAGGAAGAGAAGAAGACGAGCTGGAGTAGGAGGAAGAGGAGGAGGAGGAGGAGGAGGAGGAGGAAGAGGAGGAGGAGGAGGAGGAGGAGGAGGAGGTCGACTAGAACATTGATATAAAGGAATTGAAGAAGACGTGGTGGAGTTGGAGGATGAGGAGGAGTAGGAGGAGGAGGAGGAGGAGGAGGAGGAGGAGGAAGAGGAGGAGGAGGAGGAGGAGGAGGAGGAGGTCGACTAGAACAATGATAGAAAGGAAGAGAAGAAGACGAGCTGGAGTAGGAGGAAGAGGAAGAGGAAGAGGAGGAGGAGGAGGAGGAGGAGGAGGAGGAGGAGGAGGAGGTCGACTAGAACAATGATAGAAAGGAAGAGAAGAAGACGAGCTGGAGTAGGAGGAAGAGGAAGAGGAAGAGGAGGAGGAGGAGGAGGAGGAGGAGGAGGAGGAGGAGGAGGAGGAGGTCGACTAGAACAATGATAGAAAGGAAGAGAAGAAGACGAGCTGGAGTAGGAGGAAGAGGAAGAGGAAGAGGAGGAGGAGGAGGAGGAGGAGGAGGTCGACTAGAACAATGATAGAAAGGAAGAGAAGAAGACGAGCTGGAGTAGGAGGAAGAGGAAGAGGAAGAGGAGGAGGAGGAGGAGGAGGAGGAGGTCGACTAGAACAATGATAGAAAGGAAGAGAAGAAGACGAGCTGGAGTAGGAGGAAGAGGAGGAGGAGGAGGAGGAGGAGGAGGAGAAGAAAGAGGAGGAGGAAGATAAAGTTGAAGAAAAAAATAAGAAGAAAAATAAATAAATAAAGAGAGAGAGAGAGAGAGAGAGAGAGAGAGAGAGAGAGAGAGAGAGAGAGAGAGAGAGAGAGAGAGAGAGAGAGGAGAGAGAGAGAGTCACACTTTTCTTAACCCTCTCTCAATTTCTCTCTCTCTCTCTCTCTCTCTCTCTCTCATTAGCACACTCAAGTGATCTGATTAATTGCGTGTGTGTGTGTGTGTGTGTGTGTGTGTGTGTGTGTGTGTGTGTGTGTGTGTGTGTGTGTGTGTCTCTCTCTCTCTCTCTCTCTCAATATTATTTTTATTCTTGGCCAATAGAGAGAGAGAGAGAGAGAGAGAGAGAGAGAGAGAGAGAGAGAGGAAAGTTCTTGTTGTAAGGTTAAATGAAGGAAGAAGGGAAGAAGGAGAAGGAGGAGGAGGAGAAGGAAGGAAGAGGAGGAGGAGGAGGAGGAGGAGGAGGAGGAGGAGGAGGTGAGTTGGGTTCATTCTCCACATTGATAGATTCTTCCCTGTTAAGAGGAGGAGGAGGAGGAGGAGTAGGAAGAGGAAGACGAGGAGGAGGAGAAGGAGGAGGACGAAGAGGAATACAAGAAATAGGAAGGGAAAAAGGATAGAGGGGGAGGAGGAGGAGGTGGAGGAGGTGGAGGAGGTGGAAGAGGAAGGCATTGTTTAGAAGAGGTCGTTCCCTAAGGCAAGAGTCCCCTGCCAGTTTTTTTCTCTCCCTTCCTTTCCCTTTCCTCTCTCTCTCTCTCTCTCTCTCTCTCTCTCTCCCCCCTTGCTTTGAAATAGGCAAGAATTGTTTACTAACATAGTGTTGGAGGAGTGGAACAGGCCTAGCAGTCATGTGGAAGAGGAGGAGGAAGAGGAGGAGGAGGAGGAGGAAGAGGAGATAGGATAGAAAAGTGTAGGTTAGCAGGAAGTGACCCTCCCCCCTCTCTCTCTCTCTCTCTCTCAAACTTCGAGAATATTTAATGAGATCAAGATTGAAAGGAAGAGGAAGACAAGAGGAAGAAGAGGAGGAGGAGGAGGAGGAGGAGGAGGTGGCCTAGATGGAGTCCAGCTGTCCGTCTCTCTCTCTCTCTCTCTCTCTCTCTCTCTCTCTCTCTCTCTCTCTCTCTCTCTCTCTCTCTCTCTCTCTCTCTCTCATTAGGGTCATAAAACTACTCATGGAAATACTAACGCAACAACCTCTACGAAAGCCATATGTTATGTGTGTGTGTGTGTGTCTATGTGTGTGTGTGTGTGTGTGTGTGTGTGTGTGTGTGTGTGTGTGTGCGCGCGCCTCGAAATGTCCTCTGTTCACACACACACACACACACACCATACATTGTCGAACACTCCTTTTAAACTTGTCCTGTGGCGCTCATTTCTTCAGCAAGGGCAAGGAGTCGCGTGAGGCTTCCTTAACACCAAACAGTACGCATGCAGGCCCCAATAACCCCTGCTTGTCATGCTGTTCGCGTTGTGTGTTGTAGTGTGCGGGGAGGGTTGTGTTAGCTTGTACGGGGGTGCTGTGTGCTGCCCGGCGTGGCCTCTCCTGGCAGACGAGTCAAAGCGCACGGCATAGGTTCATTCACGCCCTAATAACCGTTGTTTGTCATATTATCTGAGTTGTTGTGTGTTGTGCTGTGCGGGGAGGGTTGTGTTAGCTTGTCCGGGGGTCCTGGGGGTGCTGTGTGCTGCCCGGCGTGGCCTCTCCCGGCAGACGAGTCAAAGTGCACGGCATAGCTTCATTCAGGCCCTAATAACCGCTGTTTGTCATATTATCTGTGTTGTTGTGTGTTGTGGTGTGTGGGGGAGGGCTATGTTAGCTTGTCCGGGGGTGCTGTGTGCTGCCCGGCGTGGCCTCTCCCGGCAGACGAGTCAAAGTGCACGGCATAGCTTCATTCAGGCCCTAATAACCGCTGTTTGTCATATTATCTGTGTTGTTGTGCGTTGTGGTGTGTGGGGGAGGGCTATGTTAGCTTGTCCGGGGTGCTGTGTGCTGCCCATGTGGCCTCCTCTGGCTAGAGAGTCAAAGGCAGGGCATAGCTTCATTCAGGCCCTAATAACCGCTGTTTGTCATATTATCTGTGTTGTTGTGTGTTGTGGTGTGTGGGGGAGGGCTATGTTGCTTGCCCGGGGGTCCTCTGGGTGGTGTGTGCTGCCCGCCGTGGCCTCTCCTGGCAGACGAATCAAAGCGCACGGCATAGCTTCATTCAGACCCCAATAA
>NC_066515.1:26721886-26726886 GCF_024679095.1 Eriocheir sinensis
GCTTGTTCCTTTCCTCCTCCTCCTCCTCCTCCTCTTCTTCTTATTCATCTTCTCTTCCTCATTCGCTTGTTGTTCCTTTCCTCCTCCTCCTCCTCCTCCTCCTCCTCCTCCTCTTCTTCCTCTTCTTCTCATTCATCTTCTCTTCCTCATTCGCTTGTTGCTCCTTTCCTCCTCCTCCTCCTCCTTGTCAGGGCAGCCATTTCAGACTTACTTCAAAGGAGAGAGAGAGAGAGAGAGAGAGAGAGAGAGAGAGAGAGAGAGAGAGAGAGAGAGAGAGAGAGAGAGAGAGAGAGAGAGAGAGAGAGAGAGAGAGAGACCCAACGCCTGATAATAGTAATGATAATAATAATAATAAAGTTAATAATATACTCTGCTTGCCGTTCTCGTTTCTTCTTCTTCTTCCTCTTCTTCCTTTTCTACTACTACTACTACTATTACTTCTACTACTACTACTAATGAGATTGGATTAGCTTAATTAGAATTGAGTTCCGTGAATAGTTAGATGAAAACCTCTTTGAATGTGTGTGTGTGTGTGTGTGTGTGTGTGTGTGTGTGTGTGTAATCCTCTTTGGTATATGTGTAAAATTTATATGACACACACACACACACACACACACACACACACACAATTTATTTAGGCCACAGAAATCCCTACACACACACACACACACACACACACACACACACACACAGTTTTTTTCTTCCTCCCTCTAATTCTTTCTTCCTTAACTTTTTGGTTTCAGTGGAGGGATGGAGATGGAGGTAAAAAAAGTGGAGAGAAACTTCCCTCTTGTTTTTTCCTCCATCAGTGGGGAATGCTTGGAGGAGGAGGAGGAAGGATAGGAGGGAAAACGTGAATGGGAGAAATGAACTGAGAGAGCAGGTGGTCCACAACATCGAAATTCGGCGATAAAGTTTCTAAACGAGGTCACTTTTTTCCCTCCCTCCCTTTTCTCCCTCACTTTTCCTCCCTTCAGCGGCCGACGATTGATGGGGAAAAATGGAAGGAGTGCAGGGAATTTAAACGTCTCAGGCCTCACACTGGTGATATCAAACGTTTGTGGCTCCTGTTACACTGATAGACTGGCTAATGAAGAGGCAGTCAGGAGGATGTTACTTGGTTCTTACTGCCTTGCGTTCGCAGTTTGCTGCATACATAGATACACAGACATATACACTGATATAAAGTTACTCGGCCTTACTGCCTTGCGTTCGTAGTTTCCTGGGTACATAGATACTGTTACGCCACCCCCTCCCACACACCATCACGGGCAGGCAGGCGGGGTGATCCCCAGAACAACCACACGGGCGCCAGTCACTCAAAGGGGCCCCACACAGAACACAGAGGGGAGGACACGAGGCAGGGCACAAAGGATACACGTTCAACACTAAGTTCTAGTTTAATGACATGTTCCTCACACAGAACAGCAACTCTCAAGGGCACAGAACAGTTAATCAGGCACAGTGCAGGGGCACGGCAGACACGCACACCGGATGCACACGGCTCGCGAGCCCAGACACGCGTCTTCACCACCCCTCAGCGCCTCTCGCTCTCAACTCCCCAATGCCGACTCAGCACCACCTGGCCGGCGGCCGGTGGCCCCAGGCTCCCCTCTGTCTCTCTTGTCCCAACAAATAAGAGTTGCATCATGCTGAGCTAACGTTGTATCATGCTGCAATTTCATCACATTACACAACAATCATTCACATACAGCACATTCGTAACAATACAGACAGATACACTGATACAGACTGGTTAAGGAAGAGACAGGAGGATGTTACTTGGCCTTACTGCCTTGCCTTCGTAGTTTGCTGGATACATAGATACACAGATACACATAGACTGGTTAATGAAGAGACAGGAGGATGTTACTTGGCCTTACTGCCTTGCCTTCGTAGTTTGCTGGATACATAGATACACACATATACACAGACTGGTTAATGAAGAGACAGGAGGATGTTACTTGGCCTTACTGCCTTGCCTTCGTAGTTTGCTGGATACATAGATACACACAGATACACAGACTGGTTAATGAAGAGACAGGAGGATGTTACTGGGCCTTACTGCCTTGCCATCGTAGTTTGCTGGATACATGGATACACAAACAGATACACTGATGGATAGTGTTACGAGCACTCAGTAGGTTGTCTAGGGGAATTTTGTTAAGTGACCGAACACTCGAACATTTATAAAGGTGATGGAAAGAGTAAATTAGCTTTACCTTACTTTTATTTAATATAAAAAAGTATATCATGAAATCCACCACCTCTGGCAAGTGAGAAGTGATCTTGCCGTACGGATAATGCTCAATGCAATATTTAATGGTAATACTCTTAAGACAATAGTAAACTAATAAATGAATTCTAACACAAAACCACATGTACACAAGAATATAGCACAAAACACGAAATACATAACACAATAACAAACACACGAGATTCACCACCAGAAATGAGAGTCAGAGTATCACTGGCCACAAGAGTGTCGCACAGTATGCTTACAGACGAAGGAAGATGGACACCACTGCTATAAATCCTTATTCCTCGGGAGGGAAGAGGCACCTCAGCTTCCTGGGAGACGACTGCTTGGGGTGGCGCGGCGAGGTATGCACGTCACCTCGCAATGGCCCGAGGTTGCGTCAGTTGTAGGTTCAGTGAAGCAAGCCGGCGAGATCTCGAATCAGTGCCGGGTGTTTTCCCGAGCTGAGAGGATAAGAAGTAACCAGCAGTGGGAGTGTTTGGGACAACAAGTAATAGCCCAGTAATACGTAGGGGAGAGTGCGAGGCTTGTGATAATAGACAGACTAGGTAAGGAAGAGACAGGAGGATGTTACTTGGCCTTACTGCCTTGCGTTCGTAGTTTGCTGGATACAAAGATACACAAACAGATACACTGATAGATAGACAGACTGGTTAATGAAGAGACACAAAAATAGATAGGACAGGAAACAGATAGACGGATAGATCAATCAATTCTTTTGGCAGATAATAGCTGTGGGGGACCGAGCTCATCCTTGTTCTAATTAGAGAGAGCAGTGAAGGGCCCAGTTTACGAGAGAGAGAGAGAGAGAGAGAGAGAGAGAGAGAGAGAGAGAGAGAGAGAGAGAGAGAGAGAGAGAGAGAGAGAGAGAGAGAGAGAGCAAGTGTAAGTAAACAATCAAACAAAGATAGATAACTTAAAGAGGAAGAAGCTAAACAAACACACACACACACACACACACACACACACACTCACACACACACAGAGAGAGAGAGAGAGAGAGAGAGAGAGAGAGAGAGAGAGAGAGAGAGAGAGAGAGAGAGAGAGAGAGAGAGAGAGAGAGAGAGAACGGAAAAAAAATAGAAAGTAAAGAATTAGCAAAGCAAAGCGAGGGAACAACAGAGAGAGAGAGAGAGAGAGAGAGAGAGAGAGAGAGAGAGAGAGAGAGAGAGAGAGAGAGAGAGAGAGAGAGAGAGAGAGAGAGAGAGAGAGAGAGAGAGAGAGAGAGAGAGAGAGAGAGAGAGAGAGAGAGAGGACTAGGCGCAGCCGAGAGAGTAATGAGGAAAAATGTGAGAGTGGAAGAGGAGGAGGACTTTAGTAGCGTCCATCACATGAAAAGAGAAAGATGTGGAGGAGAAGAAGAAGAGGAGGAGGAGGAGGAGGAGGAGGAGATATATATTAAAACAAGAGTGGCATGTCTGAAGAGCGTTGTTGTCATTCTTCCTCCTCCTCCTCCTCCTCCTTTTCTTCTCTCAAATTTTAAATACTACCTTTGTTTTTCATACTGCTACTACTACTACTCCTACTACTACTACTACTACTACTACTACTACTACTACTACTACTACTACTACTACAACTCCTCCTCCTCCTCCTCCTCCTACTACTACTACTACTACTACTACTACTACTACTACTACTACTACTACTACTACTACTACTACTACTACTACTGCTATTAATGGGTTCCAATCCTCTATAATGTCAAAGTATAGGATCCGAATCTATGTTGATGATTAGAAGAGGATCAGATGCACAAAGTTTAGGATTTAGAGAGAGAGAGAGAGAGAGAGAGAGAGAGAGAGAGAGAGAGAGAGAGAGAGAGAGAGAGAGAGAGAGAGAGAGAGAGAATTATAGATAGATAGATAGGTAGATCTCCTTCCGTTCCCTTCCCTTCTCTTTCTTTCCCTTCCTTCCCTTTCCTACTCCTCCCTTCCCTTCCCATCCCTTCCCTTCCCTTTAAAACTACCTCCTTCCCTTCCCCTCCCATCCTTTCCCTTCCTATTCCTTCCCTTCCCTTCCCTTACCTTTCCTTCCCTTCCTAACCCTTCCCTCCCCTTCCCATCCCTTCCCATCCCTTCCTATCCCTTCCCTTCCGTTTAAAACTCTCTCCTTCCCATCCCCTCCTATCCCTTCCCTTCCGTTTAAAACTCTCCTTCCCATCCCTTCCTATACACTTCCATTCCCTTCCCTTTCCTTCCCTTCCCATACCTTCCCTTCCAATCTCTTCCTTTCCATTCCCTTCCATTCCCATCCCTTCCCTACCCTTCTCTACCCTTCCTAACCCTTTCCTCCCCTTCCCATCTCTTCCCTTCCCTTCCCTTCCCAGCCGCTCCAGGCCTCTCAAAAACCCGCCCAAAACCCAATGAAAAAAACCGCGCCCTGAAAGCCGCCCCGCCCTGGCCCATCTATCAAGCGGTTTACCTTTCCTTAGGTCAACTATTTGCCCTCCCAGCCAAGCGGTCGATAAATGGCCCTGTGTAAACCTAGTGGTGGTGGTGGTGGTGGGGGGGGGGGGTGATGATGGTGGTGTCATTAGCTTTCTTCCTCTTATTATTATTATTATTATTATTATTATCATTATTATTATTATTATTATTATTATTATTATTATTATTAGTAGTAGTAGTAGTAGTAGTAGTATTTGTGAAAGAAAGAGGAGGAAGAGGAAGAAGAAGAAAAGGAGGAGGTGAAAATGAGTGGAAGAGGAGGAGAATGGGAAGGAAGGGCAATTTCTACA
>NC_066515.1:26759386-26766886 GCF_024679095.1 Eriocheir sinensis
AGATGGAGTTCAATGTCGGGAAGTGCAGTATTCTGAGTGACGGCAGGAACAACCCCTCACATAAATATTGCTTTAGGTTAGGTTAGGTTAGGTTAGGCTAGGATTGTATATATATGACTGCGCGGAGAAATGGCAGATGGAGGTCAATTTCGGGAAGTGCAGTATTCTGAGTGACGGCAGGAACAACCCCTCACATAACTATTGCTTTAGGTTAGGTTAGGTTAGGTTAGGTTAGGATTGTATATATATGACTGCGCGGAGAAATGGCAGATGGAGTTCAATGTCGGGTAGTGCAGTATTCCGAGTGTAGGCAGGAACAACCCCTCACATAACTATTGCTTTAGGTTAGGTTAGGTTAGGTTAGGTTAGGATTGTATATATATATATATGACTGCGCGGAGAAATGGCAGATGGAGATCAATTTCGGGAAGTGCAGTATTCTGAGTGTAGGCAGGAACAACCCCTCACATAACTATTGCTTTAGGTTTGGTTCGGTTAGGATTGTATATATATGACTGCGCGGAGAAATGGCAGATGGAGTTCAATGTCGGGTAGTGCAGTATTCCGAGTGTAGGCAGGAACAACCCCTCACATAACTATTGCTTTAGGTTAGGTTAGGATTGTATATACATGACTGCGCGGAGAAATGGCAGATGGAGTTCAATGTCGGGAAGTGCAGTATTCCGAGTGTAGGCAGGAACAACCCCTTACATAACTATTGCTTTAGGTTAGGTTAGGTTAGGATTGTATATACATGACTGCGCGGAGAAATGGCAGGTTCAATGTCGGGAAGTGCAGTATTCCGAGTGTAGGCAGGAACAACCCCTCACATAACTATTGCTTTAGGTTAGGTTAGGTTAGGTTAGGATTGTATATACATGACTGCGCGGAGAAATGGCAGATGGAGTTCAATGTCGGGAAGTGCAGTATTCTGAGTGACGGCAGGAACAACCCCTCACATAACTATTGCTTTAGGTTAGGTTAGGTTAGGTTAGGATTGTATATACATGACTGCGCGGAGAAATGGCAGATGGAGATCAATGTCGGGAAGTGCAGTATTCTGAGTGACGGCAGGAACAACCCCTCACATAACTATTGCTTAAATGACACTCCCATAAGCAGGTCTAGGTACGAGAGGGATCTAGGAGTCTTAGTGAGAGCTGATCTCCGTCCAAGGGCACAATGCATCCAAGCTAGAGATCGTGCTAGCAGGGTACTGGGATTCTTTTCAAGGAGCGTAAGCAGCAGAAGCGCCGAAGTAATCCTCAAGCTTTATTTAGCATTAGTTAGACCTCATCTTGATTATGCGGTTCAGTTCTGGACACTTTGCTATAGAATGGATGTCAAGGTGTTAGGATCGGTACAGATGATTCACGGGTTAAGACTTAAACTTGACATACGAGGAAAGACTTAAACAATTAAACTTGCATTCTCTAGCAAGGCGAAGGTTGCGAGGAGACTTGATCGAGGTTTATAAATGGATGAAGGACTTTAATAACGGGGATATTAATAAGGTTCTGATGGTAAGAGAGCCGGGTAGGACAGAAGATAATGATTTTAAACTGTTTCTTAAAGTTCACGGCACAGAAGAGGGGTCAAACTACCACTAGGCTGACCCCATTCCATCATAGTATCTACCGTTGTTACTTAGATAGATAGTGAAGAGCAGGTTCCCTCACGCCCTTACTGCAAACGTGTCCTGAACTCGTGTCCAAATCAAGGAAATGCCTGTTGGGTAAATCGAGTCAGTCACTTCCCGCTCAACCTTGTTATGGGCTGATGGGATGGCTGAGGTTTGCTGGCGCCCGCTTCTCCATGCTTCTATGCTTCATCATCTTGTTCTTCTGCTTCCTCCTCCTCCTCGATTTCTGCATTTTATCTCTGTCACCTCTCTTTCAGTAATTTTCTTCCTCCTCCTCCTCCTCTTCCTCTTCCTCCTCCTCCTCCCCCTCCTCCTCCTCCTCCTCCATCAAAAAAAGTGAACAATCTCGATAAGTGACGTAATGTGATAGCCCATTTAGAGACAGAGAGAGAGAGAGAGAGAGAGAGAGAGAGAGAGAGAGAGAGAGAGAGAGTTATAGATAGATAGATAGATAGGTAGATTCCCTCTCCCTTCTCTTCCCTTCCCTACCCACACCACATACCTCCCCCATTCCTCCCTTCCCTTCCCTTCCCTTCTCTTCCCTTCCCTTCCCTTCTCTTCCCTTCCCTACCCACACCACATACCTCCCCCTTTCCTCCCTTCCCTTCCCTTCCCTTCCCTTCCCTACCCTTCTCTTCCCTTCCATACCCACACCACATACCTCCCCCTTTCCTCCCTTCCCTTCCCTTCCCTTCCCTTCCCTACCCTTCTCTTCCCTTCCCTACCCACACCACATACCTCCCCCTTCCCTTCCCTTCCCTTCCCTTCCCTTCCCTTCCCTTCCCTTCCTTCCCTTCTCTTCCCTTCCCTACCCACACCACATACCTCCCCCTTTCCTCCCTTCCCTTCCCTTCCCTTCCCTTCCCACACCATATACCTCCCCCTTCCCTTCCTTTCCCTTCCCTACCCACACCACATACCTCCCCCTTCCCCCCCTTCCCTTCCCTTCCCCACCCTCACCACCTCCCTTTCCTCTCCCTCCTCCTCTTCCTCCTCCCCTCAGCTCACGTTCATCTCCTCACGTTCAGGGCGGCGAGAACGGCTTCCTCTCCCCGGGCAGTCTTCGGAACTCCCTCGCTGACGACGTATCCTCTGAGATCCTTCGCCTGGACCACGGGGACTCCGAGGACAGACCCAAGAAGAGCACCCTAGCGAGGATCCTTTCAACGATACAGGTAGGATACTCTGTCCTACTTCCCTATGCAAGAGTTGGTTAGGGTAGTCAATCTCTCACCACTTTTATTTTCCTGTTTAGTAGTTACAGGTTGGCTATGCTGTCTGAATTCCTACTTATAAGAGTGAGCTAGTGTCTGATATTTTCCCCTTATGCAGTCCAGCTTTCCTATGCAAGAGTTAGTTAGGGTAGTCAATCTCTCAACACTTTTATTTTCCTGTTTAGTAGTTACAGGTTGGCTATGCTGTCTGAATTCCTACTTATAAGAGTGAACTAGTGACACTTAGGCTCTGTCCCTCTTCCCTATGCAAGAGTTGAATAGAGTAGTCAATCTTTCACCACTTTCATTTTCCTGTTTAGAAGTTACAGGTTGGCTATGCTGTCTGAATTCCTACTTATAAGAGTGAGCTAGTGTTTGATATTTTCCCCTTATGCAGTCCAGCTTTCCCATGCAAGAGTTGGCTTGGGTAGTCACTCTTTCATCGCTTTCGCTTATCTTTCTCCTCTGTATCCCGCTTTCCAATGCATGAGATAGCTACAACAATCACTCTTTCATCCCTTTCACTACGCTATGCTCTGTCCAGCTTTCCTATGCAAGAGTTGGCCCTGGGTAGTCACTCTTTCATCGCTTTCACTTATCTTTCTCCTCTGTATCCCGCTTTCCAATGCATAAGATAGCTACCAATCACTTTTTCGCTACTCTATTCTCTGTCCAGCTTTCCTATGCAAGGGTTAGCCTGGATATTCAGTCTTTCATCTCTATCACTGGTAATTGGTTTCTCTATTTAAAGTTACGAGATGGAGAAAGTTTTTTTATGAGGGTTGAGAACGGGGGAGGAGGAGGAGGAGGAGGAGGAGGAGGAGGAGGAGAGGATACGTATAACTGAAAGAGAGGTGACAGAGACAAAATGAAGAAATCGAGAGGAAGGAGGAGGAGGAGGAGGAGGAGGAGGAGGAGGAGGAGGGCTGTATTGGAGAATGACATATCACACACTACCTCCTTTCCTTCTCTCTCTCTCTCTCTCTCTCTCTCTCTCTCTCTCTCTCTCTCTCTCTCTCTCTCTCTCTCTCTCTCTCTCTCTCTCTCTCTCTCTCTCTCTCTATCTATCTATCTGTCTATATCTATCTCTCTCTTCCCTCTCCTTCCCTTTCCTTTTCCTTTCCTTCCCTTCCCTTTCCTTTCTCTCCTCTTTCCTTCCCTCCCCTTCCCTTTCCTTTCCCTCCTCTTTCCTTCCCTCCCCTTCCCTTTCCTTTTCCTTTCCTTCCCTTCCCTTTCCTTTCCTTTCCCTCCTCTTTCCTTCCCTCCCCTTCCCTTTCCTTTCCCTCCATTTTCCTTCCCTCCCCTTCCCTTTCCTTTCCCTCCTCTGTCCTTCCCTCCCCTTCCCTTCACTTCCCTTCCCTTCCCTTTCCTTTCCCTCCTCTTCCCTTACCTTCCCTTCCCTTCCCTTCCCTCCCTTCCTCGCATATATCACAAATCGATGTCTGATATTGAGCGAACCGAATCACGTGATATGATACTTTACGCTTGCAACAGGGACCACTTAAACCACTTACACAAGGACCCAGTTAGCCCAGTTCAGTAGTAGTAGTAGTAGTAGTAGTAGTAGTAATAGTAGTAGTAGTAGTAGTAGTAGTAGTTCACGGTACAGAAGAAGGGTTAAACTACCACCAGGGTCTTAAACTACCCCTGGAAATGTCCACAACCCCTGCGAAAGCCTTGTCAAATATGTGTGTCTAAGACTATCACCCTAAGAATGACCTAACCCGACCAATGGTATCCCTTTCAGGTGCTGAGGTCGTGGGCGTCAGGCAATCAGCCCCAGGAGCCAGAGAGACCCGACAGCTTTCTGGAGAAGATGGCCATGGCGGGACAGATGCGAGAAGCCGATGACACCACGCACATGTTCTGCTGCGGCGTGCTGCCCGGGTACTTCGCCATCGACACCACCAAGCCGGCGCACTACAAGGTGAGAACTGGGACCCCTGCAGCCTCTCATCCCACTCTTCCATATACCGAACGGTCATCGTCATTACTCATTGCTCTCCTCTCTCTCTCTCTCTCTCTCTCCCCAGTGGCTGTTCGTGATGACCGCCGCGCTGCTCTACAACTGGGTCATGATCATCGGCCGGGCGGTGTTCTGGGAGCTGCACAACCTCAGCCCCCTGCTGTGGCTGTCCCTAGACTACATATGTGACGGCGTCTACCTCGTGGACATGATCATCAGGGCTCACGAAGGTGACTTCTCCCGCTGTGTGTGTGTCGCCCTACTAGAAACACTTACCTGCGCCATAACGGGCACCGCCAAGGAAGCCTTCCCCAGCCACAGGCGCCATGTTTTTTCTTCACCCCTTCTTAAAACACTCCTCCTTTACTCAGACGACGAGCATGACCTCACCTGTCTATCTGTCTATCTATATATTGATCCGTCTGTCTATCTCTCTCTCTCTCTCTCTCTCTCTCTCTCTCTCTCTCTCTCTCTCTCTCTCTCATCTTCCTCACGCTTTCTTCCTTGGTAATCCTGTTTCTCCCTCCCTCAGGCTACCTGGAGCAGGGCCTGATGGTGACGGAGCCCACCAAGCTGAGGAGGAACTACGTTAAGTCGTGGACCTTCAAGCAGGACGTGGCCTCCATCCTGCCCACCGACCTGATCTACATCCTGCTGGGCACGGGGGGCGAGCAGCACGTGCCCGGACCCGTGCTGGTCAGGGTCAACAGGCTGCTCAGGTACGAGGAGAGCATGGTGACCACCCGTTCAGTAAACGTTTTTAATTACTTTAGCCTATGCACCGTAACAAATTTTATAAGAAAACGATTTTATGGGGTTTGCAAATAAATCCAAAACTCGCACAAACTATCCTACCACTTATAATGTCATTAGTTACCCTTCTGGTGAAGATCTATACAGTAATAAGCTATTTCAACAAAATTGCGCGCG
The DNA here is from genome assembly GCF_024679095.1 of Eriocheir sinensis. Lineage (NCBI taxonomy): Eukaryota > Metazoa > Arthropoda > Malacostraca > Decapoda > Varunidae > Eriocheir > Eriocheir sinensis. The sequence continues at coordinate 26,765,139 of NC_066515.1, forward strand.
CGTGTGTGTGTGTGTGTGTGTGTGTGTGTATAATTTACCTCGGCCTGATCACGTTAAACTCGCAGTCTCCAACAAGTCCTACCCTCCCGACATAAGCAAGCCCATGCTCATTATCGTCAATCTCTGGGCAGTGGCCGGCCCTCACACACCACACCCCCATCAAGGGGGACAGAAACCACTCCTTGGCAGCAGAAAGATAACGGCCTGCTGAGCGGGGCTCCAAGTCTCAGGAAGTAGCTACGGGGGAGGGAAGAAGCCTGCCCTTTAAGTATAATTGTCTTTTATTGAAGTCAACTAATATCAGATTCCATTTTTCAATTATAATATATTTACAAAATTTATTTAAAAGTAATGAATGAATATATTATTCACTTTTAAACAATATTATACCTTATTTTGTGTATTGCAGTCTGCACTCATTATTGCTTTATTTTCAATTACAATATTACTCACTCTCGTTTCGGGGTAAATCCCTACCGAACCGAACCGGGGAAGTTACCTAAAAAAATATATTTGATTGCAAATTTTAAATTTTGGCAGCCTCTTTAGGCTTCATAAATAAACCATGATAAGGTACCAGTGAAAGAGAGAGAGTAAGCACTGTAAGTCCACAACCCTTCTCTCTCTCCCTCATGTGTGTGCGTGACTGCGAGTGTGTGTATGTAGCTACATGTGTGTGTGAGAGATTTTCCTTAGACAAATTTTTTATTCCTCTCTCTCTCTCTCTCTCTCTCACACACACACACACACGTTATAATATTTACTAATGAAGAAAACAATGCAAAATCTTCTGCACTAAGACCACGTACCCGACCACTGCAGGGCCACCTATAAATACGATGGGCTCTGTGTGGTCTGGGCATCTGTGTGAAGCTATGTATATTTGGCCTGCAGGTAATAGTTGGTGTGCATCGGAGTGTGTTAAGATCCAATTCCCAGGGACAATTTCCAATGCTAAGTGAGAGAGAGAGAGAGAGAGAGAGAGACGGCCCCTTTGATTCAGTCTGTTTTTCTTTTCCTGTTTCTTCCTCCTCCTCCTCCCCCTTCTTATTTCCTTTCTTTCTCCTTCTCCTCTTCCTCTTCATCCCATTCTTTCTAATTTCCCTTCCTTTTCTTCCCCTACTACTACCACTACTATCACTAAATCCATATCTTATCCTCAGGTTTCCGCGCATGGGAGAATTTTTCAACAAGACTGAAACGCGTACGAACTTCCCCAACGCGTTCAGAATCTGCAAGGTCGTTCTCTACATCCTGGTCATCATACACTGGAACGCCTGCTTCTACTTCGCCATCTCCTACGCTATCGGCTTTGGCACGGACGAATGGGTGCATAAGAATATCACCTTAGAGGAATACAGTACCTTCTCACATCAGTATATCTATAGGTAAGTGCGTAAGGAGTTTGCTATTAACGACCCATCCATCCCTATTTGTCAAGGCTTTCGTGGGAGTTGTGGCCATTTCCAGGGGTGGTTTTGTGCCTGTATCCTGTTTTCCAGTGCAAGAGATAGCTACACTCTACACTCTTTCAGCTTCTACTGGTCCACGGTCTGTCTTTCTATGCTCTGTCCACCTTTCCTATGCAAGAGTTAGCCCGGTGAGTCATTCTTTCATCTCTCACTTTGATCTTTTGTGTGTATCCTGCTTTCCAATGCAAGAGATAGCTACACTCTACACTCTTTCAGCTTCTACTGGTCCACGGTCTGTCTTTCTATGCTCTGTCCACCTTTCCTATGCAAGAGTTA
>NC_066515.1:26771886-26829386 GCF_024679095.1 Eriocheir sinensis
ACAGCAGGAGACATTGGTGGACAAGGCAAAGAGATTAGGTGAGGTCCTGTCCCCTTATAAAAGCCATTAGGACAGTATTTGACAAGGCATAGAGGCTCGTTAAGTCCTGTCCCCTTTTAAACACGCATAGGACAGTATTTGACAAGGCATAGAGGCTCGTTAAGTCCTGTCCCCTTATAAACACGCATAGGACAGTATTTGACAAGGCATAGAGGCTCGTTAAGTCCTGTCCCCTTATAAACACGCATAGGACAGTATTTGACAAGGCATAGAGGCTCGTTAAGTCCTGTCCCCTAATAAACACGCATAGGACAGTATTTGACAAGGCGTAGAGGCTCGTTAAGTCCTGTCCACATATAAACACGCATAGGACAGTATTTGACAAGGCATAGAGGCTCGTTAAGTCCTGTCCCCTTATAAACACGCATAGGACAGTATTAGACAAGACATAGAGGCTCGTTAAGTCCTGTCCCCTTATAAACACGCATAGGACAGTATTTGACAAGGCGTAGAGGCTCGTTAAGTCCTGTCCCCTTATAAACACGCATAGGACAGTATTTGACAAGGCATAGAGGCTCGTTAAGTCCTGTCCCCTTATAAACACGCATAGGACAGTATTTGACAAGGCATAGAGGCTCGTTAAGTCCTGTCCCCTTATAAACACGCATAGGACAGTATTTGACAAGGCATAGAGGCTCGTTAAGTCCTGTCCCCTTATAAACACGCATAGGACAGTATTTGACAAGGCATAGAGGCTCGTTAAGTCCTGTCCCCTTATAAACACGCATAGGACAGTATTTGACAAGGCGTAGAGGCTCATTAAGTCATGTCCCCTTATAAACACGCATAGGACAGTATTCATAAGGTCTATTTCCCTGTATAACAACCATGTATTTTCAACGGTAGGAGACGTTAGCATAGGTTGAAAGGCTGGGTGAGTCCTGTCGCTTATGTAAAACCCGTAAGGACACCAATCCATACCAATCCGTGCTTTTTTTTTTTTCATTATTATTATTTTATTTTTTTTAACCCTTAGATTACGGCGATCGTATATATAAGTGCACTACCACACACCCCACCCGTACGGGGATCATATATATAATCATCACACTCTACGCTCCCTACGTTTCAAATATACCGCCAGTTCTTGACTCAGAAGAATGGTGGAGGCATCTGGCATCCGTACACACTCTCATTCGTCTCCAGCGCGCAGCCTACCGAAGGCCACAGATCATTTTCCACTTGTGTTCAGAATACTGTACATCTGTCATGTCTCGTGATGCGTCAAGCAGTTCCTTTGCTCCGGGCGGAAGTGGACTGCGGGCGAATTAAAGTGGCAGTGAATTTGATGACTGCTAGGGTAGTGACATTGACAGAGGAGGGAGGGGCAAGTAGGTAGGGAGAGAGAGAGGGGGTGGGGGGGGAAGATTGCTCCCTCTTGCACAAGGGAGCACGGGTCTTTGCCAAAGGCGGCCCGTAGCAGGGAGCCGACAGACTGACTCTATCGGCGAACGAAATCTAGCTGACCAAGTCGGTCTGTCGACGAGGACTGGCGTGACTCTGGAGAGAGAGAGAGAGAGAGAGAGAGAGAGAGTGAGTGTGGGGTGCTTCCACGCGACGCATCACGGCCGCGAGAAATGCGCAATATTTTCGGCCGTCATAACTTTTTTTATTATTATTAGGAGAGAAGTTTTCTTACACCACCATGTGTACTCGATGAATATACAATTATTGGAAAGAAGAAAGACACCATTTCCACCTCTTTTAAATGCCTAAATTTTCCCCGTGCACAGCATCCAGAGATATATATCGCCATCCGTACTCTAAAGGTTAAGCCCTTGATCTGTCTCTGCTGTAAAAAAAAATTAAAAATCGCAGCGGACAGGTTAATGTAATTTTTCAACCATATACTCAACCAATTTCTCCTGTTTCAACCGTCCGGCAGACACGGCAGTGGACACGCTGAACACCCGGTTAGCGCGCCTGCTTGCCGAGTACTCCAGCACGCAGCAGAAGATCAAGCAGCGACTCACCAGGATAGAAAGGCGACTCGAATTTGATCCCGACGTGACCGTTCCGACGTCGCCGAGACTGAGCCCATACTGTACCCTGTCCCCAAGGTAACATCCACCCATTTTATCCCATTATCCATTATACCCATTATGGCCTGTCCCTTATATTTACTAGCCAATTAATCCTATTTATTTAGCTAGGATATTGTTAAACCTGCTCCCTTTTTTTTATATATAGCAAGTAAGATCTTTTTCCAGAGGTTCAAATGCATGAGTTTCCACCTTATGTATTGATTGAGCACAGAGCACCTATCCAAACCTGTCCCTCTATCCAATCCTGTCCCTCTATCCAATCCTGTCCCATATCCAAACCTGTCCCACCCTCACTGTGTGTGTGTGTGTGTGTATATATGCCAGTCACTATATACATACACTCCCCTATCCAAACCTGTCCCTCCCCTATCCAATCCTGTCCCTCTATCCAATCCTGTCCCTTTATCCAATCCTGTCCCACTATCCAGTCCTGTCTCTATCCAATTCTGTCCAACTGTCCAATCCTGTCACTGCAAAATGTTTCCCCTTACAGAGGTAGCATATGCCCCTCGCCCCTTCCACTCGGGGCCGCACCCTTCGCACGCCGCACCGATCAGCACCCCAATGGTACGGCACAGCCTGGGGTATGCGACGGGACCTCTGCCGCACCCCACACCCAGCACCGCACCCCTAGTCAGCCCCAGGGGGAGGGCTACCGCACATCCCTGCACCCTCCCACCCGGCAAAGCGCATCCCTGCCGTTCGCCGCGCCCCCCCAAGCCTCACCTGTGCCTCAGATCCCACTCCGCAGGGACACGATTTAATGCCCGGATTTTACCTATAGGGTCGGCACCTCAGCAGACACTTGGGAATTTATTTATTTATTTGATCTATTTTGTGTGTGTGTGTGTGTGTGTGTGTGTGTGTGTGTGTGTGTGTGTGTGTGTTGTTAGCTGGACAAGTGTCGATATGAGGCCCTGCAAACTACACACACACACACACACACACACACACACACACACACACACACACACACACACAGCCTATATGCACCCAAAGAAGTATGCAATTTCTTATTTCATACATTTATCACTGTTGTTATTTTTGTTATTATTATCATTATTATTATTATCATTATTATTTATCTTTCAGAAAGGCGACTGAAAACTAAGATTGGGAAGAGACTGTCAATGGTGGTATATCGCTGCTCTCACCTCCATTTTCACCTCCATCATCACCCCCTTCATCACCACTCAGCACCATCACCACCAGCAGAAGTAGTAGTATCAGTAGTAGTAGTAGTAGTAGTAGCAGTAGAAGACAGCATTGGCCTTAACTAAATTACCCCCCAAAAAAATCCTTTATCCAGCGAGGCTCCTGCGAACACAGTTATCTCTCTATATTTCCACCATTGCCTAGTGCCACCGAGCCTCAGAAACACATATCGTCACCTTCGTAAACAAGCAGCGCCTGAGTCATGTTATTTTCTGCTTTACAGGAAATGAGAAAAGAACTGTCATCATCTCATTTGGCTTACAAAATTTGGTCAGTGTTTTTGATTGTGTCTGTAAAAGGAGAAAGCTGAAAGTAAATGTCAACAAAAGTAAAGTGATGGTTTGTGAGCGAAGTAGAAGTGAGGTTTTAGATTTTGTATGCCCATATAGAGTGGGAATTGAATGTGAAAAAGAATGCAAAATAATTTTGAATGGTGAAGAAATGGAGGAGGTCAATGAGTTTAAGTACCTTGGATCAGTTATGTGTAAGCATGGTGGTACGGAGGGAGAGATAAGAGAAAGGGCATTGCAAGGAAGGGTGGTAGGGTCTTTGGGGCGAATCATGAATGGCAGAAGTGTGAGCATGGAGGTAAAGAGGGATTTGAGAAATACAGTAATAGTACCAACCCTCACATATGCAAGTGAAACGTGGGCCTGGAATGAAAGTCAGAGGTCTAGAGTGCAGGCAGTGGAAACAAGTTATTTGAGGAGTGCTTGTGGTGTGAGTAGAATGGATGGAACGAGTAACGAAAGTGTGTACGAGCATTTTGGAATGTGTTACGCGGGTGAAGGGAAGAAGTGTGGAGTGGTGGAAGAAGTGAAGCGACAGACCTAAAAGTGGTTTGCCCACATGGAGCGAATGGAGGAGAGTAAGATGACCAGAAGGGTGTATGTGAGTGAGATAGAGGGAGGGAATGCTAGAGGACGACCTCCAGTGAAATGGAGGGATAGGGTGCAAGAGTACGTTAGGGAGAGGGGGGAAAGATCTTTGCGAAACTTTGAGCAGGCAAGGAGGGAGTGTCTGGATAGAGAAAGTTGGAAGCTCTTCTGCCGTGGCCATCCCCTGGTGGGAGCTCCTACGAGCAGGCGTCGATGAAATGATGATGATGAACCTGGGAAATGTTGAAAATGACTTAGGCGATTATTTTACGAATTTGACAATATATACCTTTACTGCATTAGACCCTGAGGCATATACTGGTTATACAAATACTTGATATATATATATACTCATAAACCTATATATTATACTGTATGTTGAATGTTACAATGAAGAATGTTATATATTTTGCACACATACATATATATATATATACAATACTATTAAGCCTTTATGTAGGAGGTAGGTAATTATATATATATAGTTAGTTAATTGTAGAAAGAGGATTATACAAGACTTATACTAGTACTGGTAACTATTGTTAGTGTGTGTGTGTGTGTGTTTGTATGGGTCAAGGCCGGGTCATGTTAGGTCAGGGTTGATATGTGTTGTGACCTCTGGGAGGGTTGGGGGTTTTTCTCCTTTTTTTTCCTTTTCTTCCTCGCTGTTTTTCATTTATATTTTCTTCCTTTTCCAGCTCCTTCCTTTTCCTTCATCTTCCTTTCCTTCTATTTTTCATTCATATTTTCTTCCTTTTCCTTCATCTTCCTTTCCTTCCTTCTATTTTTCATTCATATTTTCTTCCTTTTCCTTCATCTTCATTTCCTTCCTTCTATTTTTCATTCATATTTTCCTCCTTTTCCAGCTCCTTCCTTTCCTTCCTTCTTCCTTCCTTCTATTTTTCATTCATATTTTCTTCCTTTTCCTTCATCTTCCTTTCCTTCCTTCTTCCTTCTTTCTATTTTTCATTCATATTTTCTTCCTTTTCCTTCATCTTCCTTTCCTTCCTTCTTCCTTCCTTCTATTTTTCATTCATATTTTCTGCCTTTTCCTTCATCTTCCTTTCCTTCTATTTTTCATTCATATTTTCTTCCTTTTCCTTCTTCCTTCCTTCTATTTTTCATTCATATTTTCTTCCTTTTCCTTCATCTTCCTTTCCTTCCTTCTTCCTTCTTTCTATTTTTCATTCATATTTTCTGCCTTTTCCTTCATCTTCCTTTCCTTCCTTCTTCCTTCCTTCTATTTTTCATTCATATTTTCTTCCTTTTCCTTCATCTTCCTTTCCTTCCTTCTATTTTTCATTCATGTTTTCTTCCTTTTCCTTCGTCTTCCTTTCCTTCCTTCTTCCTTCCTTCTATTTTTCATTCATATTTTCTTCCTTTTCCTTCATCTTCCTTTCCTTCCTTCTTCCTTCCTTCTATTTTTCATTCATGTTTTCTTCCTTTTCCTTCATCTTCCTTTCCTTCCTTCTTCCTTCCTTCTATTTTTCATTCATATTTTCTTGGATTTTTTTCGCCTCCCTTTCTATCATCTTCCTCTTCCTACCTTCCTTTCTTTCTTTCTTTCTTTCTTTCTCTTTTTTCTTTCTTTCCTCCTTCCTTTCTTTCTTTCTTTCATCCTTCCTTCCTTTCTTTCTTTCTTTCTTTCCTCCTTCCTTTCTTCCTTCCTTCCTTCCTTTCTTCCTTCCTTCCTTTCTTTCTTTCTTTCTTCCTTCCTTATCTTATCTCAACTCTTTCTATAATTAATTCATGGGAAATACCAAGTTATGTAGAAGTAGTAGTAGTAGTAGTAGTAGTAGTAGTAGCAGTAGTAGTAGTAGCAGTAGTAGTAGTAGCAGTAGTAGTAGTAGTAGTAGTAGTAGTAGTAGTAGTAGCTCGAGAGATTCATTATTTAGCCCAAATACTTAATTTATATACCTCCGTTAATGTAATTCATCTTGACAGCTCCATTCAGCGTTCCATAGCTCATCCCCTGACCCGATACCCCTTGGCCTGACCCTTACAAGCCTTGCCCACCCACCGGCGCGCGCTCACCTTGCACAAAGTCAGCCGTACAATCATATGTGCCGCTGAGGTACTTGAGCGCTGAGCATTTCTTATAAAAACACACCAAGATTCCGTCCGCATTAACAAGCTTCTGAAGCAACACTGGTTTCCTTTTCCTTCTTGCCTGGATGTGGAGTGGAAGAAGAGAGAGAGAGAGAGAGAGAGAGAGAGAGAGAGAGAGAGAGAGAGAGAGAGAGAGAGAGAGAGAGAGAGAGAGAGAGAGGAGAGAAAGATTTAATCCGTCCGCTGCGATTGGCACGGATTTGGCCTTCACTGTTAGCCTGGTAACATGCACTCCCAGGTCTTTCTCTGCCTCTGTGGTGGATAGTGGAGTGTTTCCCATGTGGTATTGGTGTGCTGGATATCCCTTCACTGGTAGCCTGGTAACATACACTCCCAGGTCTTTCTCTACCTCTGTGGTGGATAGTGGAGTGTTTCCCATGCAGTATTAGTATGCTGGATATCTCCTACCAAGGTGCAGGACTTTACATTTTTCTTCATTGAATTGTAGCAGCCACTTTTTGCTCCATTCCTGTAGCTTGGTGATGCCTTTTTTTAGGAAATGCACAGTCAAGGAGTTAATATATTCTTCCAGGTTCTGTTGCAAGCAGAGGCACAGCAGAGGTCCCTAAAAAGAGAGCTATAGTGTATCTACCATTACTGTAGCCATCATCTACATTAGGAAAGACCTCCACCTTGTCTAATAGAGAAAGGAGAATCTTGGAGACGTGAGAGCTATCTAAACACACCATAGGAGCACCCACAGAGGATCGAGGGCCCAGAATGAGAATCAGAGCCTGTATATATCATTTTTAAGAGAATTGGAGACCTACTTCAAATAGATGCCTTATAGAACCAAGAACTTCATGTCCTTGGAGCTCAAGCTATGCCCCTCCTGGAGTCATGGAAGGTAAGGAACAGCTGTTGGTTGGTTGATTAAGTTACTCGATCGTACATTCAGCATCTGAAGAGATATACCTGTGATATGTGCCCCCTTCCTTCCCTCCTATCCAGGCATGGTTACAGCCTTCCCTGCGCTGCCATCATAAATCCATTTTTTTTGGCCCCAATACATTTTTTTTTTTTTTTTTTTTTAAAGCAGAGGAGTCAGCTCAGGGCACAAAAAAAGGTAACAAATGTGAAAAAAAATGCCCACGAGGTGTGACTGAAAATGGCAACAGGATTATGCATCACAGGGTCATATAACATTTCGTCTCTAAGTTCACGTATTCGGCAAGGCTTTCGTAGAAGTTTTGGGCATTTCCAGGGGTAGCTCTGTGACACTGGTGGTAGTCTGACCCTTCCTCTGTACCTTGACCCTTAAGAAACACTCATTAGAACCCGATCACAGGGTCATATATTATAACATTTCGTTAAGTTCACATATTTGGCAAGGCTTTCGTAGGAGTTTTGGGCATTTCCAGGGGTAGCTCTGTGACACTGGTGGTAGTCTGACCCTACCTCTGGAGCTTGACCCTTAATCAATACTCATTAGAACCCGATCACAGGGTCATATATTATAACATTTCGTTAAGTTCACATATTTGGCAAGGCTTTCGTAGGAGTTTTGGGCATTTCCAGGGGTAGCTCTGTGACACTGGTGGTAGTCTGACCCTTCCTCTGTACCTTGACCCTAAAGAAACACATTAGAACCCGATCACAGGGTCATATATTATAACATTTCATTAAGTTCACATATTTGGCAAGGCTTTCGTAGGAGTTTTGGGCATTTCCAGGGGTAGCTCTGTGACACTGGTGGTAGTCTGACCCTTCCTCCGTACCTTGACCCTAAAGAAACACATTAGAACCTGATCACAGGGTCGTATATTATAACATTTCGTTAAGTTCACATATTTGGCAAGGCTTTCATAGGAGTTTTGGGCATTTCCAGGGGTAGCTCTGTGACACTGGTGGTAGTCTGACCCTTCCTCTGTACCTTGACCTTAAAGAAACACATTAGAACCCGATCACAAGGTCATATATTATAACATTTCGTTAAGTTCACATATTTGGCAAGGCTTTTGTAGGAGTTTTGGGCATTTCCAGGGGTAGTTCTGTGACACTGGTGGTAGTCTGACCCTTCCTCTGTACCTTGACCCTAAAGAAACACTCATTAGAACCCAATTGATCTCTTTGACCTTTAGAAATAGCTAGGTAATGTGAGAAACCAAATTGTTTTATAATACCAACCATTTGTGGTGCTGACTTGCCTGATGGGCGAGCCTCCCATGACCCACTCAGCCAGGGGCCCGGGTACCCCTTTCGCCGACTGGTAAAGGAGTCGCTCTCCCGTTGCGCTGGTCATCTGGATTAATTTCTTGTGGGTTTCGTTACATGCTGCGGTCGTGTTGGAGTGTTTTTATTTATTTATTTTTTTATTTATTTTACAAAGGAGGCAGCTCAAGGGCACACACAAAAAAAGAAAACAATAATAAAAAAAAAGCCCGCTACTCGCTGCTCCCCCCAAAAAGTGGAGTGGAGAAAATATTAAGGGAAAATTCTGGCATTCCACATTGGTTCAACATTGTACTAAGCATTGCTGGGACTCCTAACGCTCCATTTCCAAGCTAAAAAGGCCTATTTTTTTTGTTCTAACACAATAATTGCTCCGAATTCCCTCTCAATGGTATAAAAAGCCATTCAAAGAGACCCTATAATTAAATCTTCAATTCCTAGGCCTAAATATTACTTCTACCAGCCTATTACTAAGCTAAAAAGGCCTATTTTTTTGTTCTAACACAATAATTGCTCCGAATTCCCTCTCAATGGTATAAAAAGCCATTCAAAGAGACCCTATAATTAAATTTTCAATTCCTAGGCCTAAATATTACTTCTACCAGCCTATTACTAAGCTAAAAAGGCCTATTTTTTTTTTTTTTTTTTTTTTTGGCTCTAACACATAATAATTGCTTTTAACGTCCTCTAAAGGTAATTTTGAACCATTACAAGAGAAACACTTAAAATCTATTCCTAGGCCTAAATATTATGCCTATACTACTGTTTTCCTTGGCTAAAGAGGCCTATGTTGTTTTTTCTAACACACAATAATGACTTTTAATCCCCCCTAAATGATATAAAAAGACATTTGAAGAGAGAGGGCAGATTCACCCTATATTAAAATTCCATTCCTAGGCCTATATATTATGCCTACTATAAGTACTCTATCAAGGTAAAAAAAAAAAGCCTAATATTTCATTTTAACACATGATAATTGCTTTTGATCCTCTCTAAATGCTACAAAAAGTTCAGTGGGCAGATTTACCCAATATCAAAATCTTCATTCTTAGGCCTATATATATTATGCCTACTACTGCTCAATCAAGGTAAAAAGGCCTAACAATTCATTCTAGCACATGATAATTGCTCTAAATCGCCTCTAAATGATATAAAAAGGATATTGGAACAGAGAGGGCTGGCAGATTCACCCTATATTAAAATCTTCATTCCTAGGCCTATATATTACGCCTACTACCACTCTCCTTGGGTAAAAAGGCCTAATATTTCATTCTAGCACATAATAATTGCTCTAAATTGCCTCTAAATACTATAATAAGCTAAAATCAGAGAAAGGGCAGATTCACCCTATATTAAAATCTCCATTCCTAGGCCTAAATAATATGCCTACTACTATTCTATCAAGGTAAAAAGGCCTAATATTTCATTCTAGCACATAATAGTGACTTTTAATCGCCTCTAAATACTATAATAAGCTAACATTAGAGAAAGGGCAGATTCACCCTATATTAAATTAAATCTCCATTCCTAGGCCTAAATAATATGCCTACTACTATTCCTTCAAGGTAAAAAGGCCTAATATTTCATTCTAGCACATAATAGTTGCTCTAAATCGCCTCTAAATACTATAATAAGCTTACATTAGAGAAAGGGCAGATTCACCCTATATTAAAATCACCATTCCTAGGCCTAAATAATATGCCTACTACTATTCCTTCAAGGTAAAAAGGCCTAATATTTCATTCTAGCACATAATAATTGCTCTAAATCGCCTCTAAATACTATAATAAGCTTACATTAGCGAAAGGGCAGATTCACCCTATATTAAAATCTCCATTCCTAGGCCTTAATAATATGCCTACTACTATTCTATCAAGGTAAAAAGGCCTAATATTTCATTCTAGCACATAATAATGACTTTTAATTGCCTCTAAATACTATAATAAGCTAACATTAGAGAAAGGGCAGATTCACCCTATATTAAAATCTCCATTCCTAGGCCTATGTATTACGCCTACTACCACTCTCCTAAGTAAAAAGGCCTAATATTTCATTCTAGCACATAATAATTGCTCTAAATCGCCTCTAAATGCTATAAAAAGCTAAAATAAGGGACGGAGCAGATTCACCCTATATATAAATCTCTATTCCTAGGCCTAAATATTACGCCTACCACTACTCTATTCAGGTAAAAAGGCCTACTATTTCATTCTAGCACATAATAATGACTTTTAATCGCCTCTAAATGGTATAAAAAGCTAAAATAAGGGACGGGTGAGGGGGAGGCGTGGGGGAGGGACGGGGTAGGTTCACTCTATACCACAAGCTCTATATACGGACCATACCTTTACTTATATACGCCATTTCTAAGCTCACCTGACCTTATCTTCTTATTCTGACCATTAATTACGGCTTTTAATCGCCCATAAAAGGTCAAATATAGGCCTAAAAGGTGTGGAAAGTCAATTGAGAGGTTATTACCCCAGACGTCCTCGACAGGGATGGTCAAGGGACGGTCGTCTTAAAAGTTTTGCCATTTTCACAGCCTACCGGTACTTCCTAGGCCTACACATCCATAGATAAGTAAGTACGGACTCCTATTTAACTAGAAACGTGGTGATTAGGGTTGAAATAGCTTGGTGAGGGTCATTAGAGACATTCATATCTGCCACACGTCCCAAACCTGTTCCTCCTCCTTCATAGTTTTGTCATTTTCACAGCCTACCGGTGCCCCCTAGGCCTATACACCCATAGATAAGTAAGTACGGACTCCTATTTAACTAGAAACGTGGTGATTAGGGTTGAAATAGCTTGGTGAGGGTCATTAGAGACATTCATATCTGCCACACGTCCCAAACCTGTTCCTCCTCCTTCATAGTTTTGTCATTTTCACAGCCTACCGGTGCCCCCTAGGCCTATACACCCTTAAATAAGTAAGTACAGACTCCTTTATAACTGTAGACATCGAAATAGTAGATAAAATAGCGTTACTAAGGTCAATACTAGCAAGGGACATTACCACATGAACCAAAGTTGACCCAGTGGCTGTCAGATTTTCTTCATATTTTTGCCATTTTCACAGCCTACCGGTGGCCCCTAGGCCTATACACCCATAGATAAGTAAGTACAGACTCCTTTATAACTGTAGACATCGAAATAATAGATAAAATAGCGTTACTAAGGTCAATACTAACAAGGGACATTACCACATGAACCAAACTTGACCCAGTGGCTGTCAGATTTTCTTCATATTTTTGCCATTTTCACAGCCTACCGGTGCCCCCTAGGCCTATACACCCTTAAATAAGTAAGTACAGACTCCTTTATAACTGTAGACATCGAAATAGTAGATAAAATAGCTATACTAAGGTCAATACTAGCAAGGGACATTACCACATGGACCCAAGTTGACCCAGTGGCTGTCAGATTTTCTTCATATTTTTGCCATTTTCACAGCCTATCGGTGTCCCCTAGGCCTATACACCCTTAAATAAGTAAGTACAGACTCCTTTATAACTGTAGACATCGAAATAGTAGATAAAATAGCTATACTAAGGTCAATACTAGCAAGGGACATTACCACATGGACCCAAGTTGACCCAGTGGCAGGCAATTTTTCTTCCTAATTTTGCCATTTTCACAGCCTACTACCGCCCCCTAGGCCTAAACACCCTTGAATAAGTAAGTTCAGACTCCTATATACCTGAAGATGTTGAAATAATTGTTGAAATATCTTTGTTAGGGCTAAAGTGAGCTGGAAACACTGTATTACCTGACTAGCTGACAATATGGCTGATGTTTATCTATAATTTTTGCCGTTATTTCACCCTTCCTGTTCTTCCTATGCCCCAGAAAGCATTAACAGGCATACATGAAGGTGTCCACAGCTATAGGCCTTGTAGCGAGCCTTGTGTTAGGGTCAGAATAGCTTGTAAACACTGTACCCTAACCAGCTGACTTTACGGCTGTCATATTCTTGTCATTATTGCAATTTTCACAGCTTCCTGGTTCTTCCTACACCCCAGAAAGCATTAACAGGCATATATGAAGGTGTCCACAGCTATAGGCCTTGTAGCGAGCCTTGTGTTAGGGTGAGAATAGCTTGGAAACACTGTACCCAAACTAACTGATTCTTCGACTGTCATATTCTTATAATTTTTGCCGTTATTTCACCCTCCTGGTTCTTCCTACACCCCAGAAAGCATTAACAGGCATACATGAAGGTGTCCACAGCTATAGGCCTTGTAGCGAGCCTTGTGTTAGGGTCAGAATAGCTTGGAAACACTGTACCCAAACTAATTGATCCTTCGGCTGTCATATTCTTATAATTTTTGCCGTTATTTCACCCTTCCTGTTCTTCCTATGCCCCAGAAAGCAGTAACAGGCATACATGAAGGTGTCCACAGCTATAGGCCTTGTAGCGAGCCTTGTGTTAGGGTCAGAATAGCTTGGAAACACTGTACCCAAACTAATTGATCCTTCGGCTGTCATATTCTTGTCATTATTGCCATTTTCACAGCTTCCTGGTTCTTCCTACGCCCCAGAAAGCTGTAACAGGCATATATGAAGGTGTCCACAGCTATAGGTCTTGTAGCGAGCCTTGTGTTAGGGTCAGAATAGCTTGTAAACACTGTACCCTAACCAGCTGACTTTACGGCTCTCATATTCTTGTCATTATTGCCATTTTCACAGCTTCCTGGTTCTTCCTATGCCCCAGAAAGCTGTAACAGGCATACATGAAGGTGTCCACAGCTATAGGTTTTGTAGCAAGCCTTGTGTTAGGGTCAGAATAGCTAGGAAACACTGTACAAATAACTGATTCTACGGCTGTCATATCCTTGTCATTATTGCCATTTTCACAGCTTCCTGGTTCTTCCTACACCCCAGAAAGCTGTAACAGGCATAGATGAAGGTGTCCGCAGCTATAGGCCTTGTAGCGAGCCTTGTGTTAGGGTCAGAATAGCTAGAAAACACTGTATTACCTAACTAGCTGACAATATGGCTAGCGTTTATCTCTTATTCTTGCCGTTATTTCACCCTTCTGGTTCTTCCTGTGCCCCAGAAAGCTTTAGCAGGCATATATGAAGGTGTCCACAGCTATAGGCCTTGTAGCGAGCCTTGTCTTAGGGTCATACGAGCTTGGGTCAGGAATCGAGACGTAGCAGCCATTTTAATTTGACTCGACCATGTCTCACTTAATTTTTTGCCCATATCCGCATCATTACCCGTTTCCTGAGGCCCACTTAACCATTAGGGAGTGAGTTTGAACCCTTAGGCAGCTGTATGGGTCATGGGTAAGGGTGTTAGGGCAAAGGGTATGGATATACAGGATAGTTTTACCCTAATATGCCTTGCCTTGGTTTATTTTGGGTGTAATGTTGAGGAGAGAGTAGCCACCTTCTTGCATAGTCTATACTTACAATATGGATTATTTTGGGGGTCCCTGAAGGCAGTGCAGTAATAAATGACCTCAGGAAAATAGAAGGGGGGGTCGAGGGGGGCGAAGATCCCACCCGTTAGGTAGGTTAGGTTAGGTTAGTTTAGATTTATTCGGTGCGCTGTGGGTTCAGGGTACAGAGAAAGGGTCAGACTATCTAAATCCCCTTTGCAAGAGTTAGCCAGCATCTCCATTCTTTCATCCCTGTGCTGTCCAAATCCCTTATGCAAGAGTTAGCCAGCATCTCCATTCTTTCATCCCTGTGCTGTCCAAATCCTTTATGCAAGAGTTAGCCAGCATCTCCATTCTTTCATCCCAATACTGTCCAAATCCCTTATGCAAGAGTTAACCAGCATCTTCACTCTTTCATCCCTGTGCTGTCCAAATCCCTTATGCAAGAGTTAGCCAGCATCTCCATTCTTTCATCCCTGTGCTGTCCAAATCCCTTATGTAAGAGTTAGCCAGCATCTCCATTCTTTCATCCCTGTGCAGTCCAAATCCCTTATGCAAGAGTTAACCAGCATCTTCATTTTTTCATTCCTGTGCTGTCCAAATCCCTTATGCAAGAGTTAACCAGCATCTTCATTTTTTCATTCCTGTGCTGTCCAAATCCCTTATGCAAGAGTTAACCATCATCTCCAGTCTTTCATCCCTGTGCTGTCCAAATCCCTTATGCAAGAGTTAACCGGCATCTCCATTCTTTCATCCCTATACTGTCCAAATCCCTTATGCAAAAGTTAACCAGCATCTCCACTCTTTCATCCCAATACTGTCCAAATCCCTCATGCAAGAGTTAACCAGCATCTTCATTCTTTCATCCCTGTGCTGTCCAAATCACTTATGCAAAAGTTAACCAGCAGAACGAAATACAGACAAAGTGAGGTTGTCCCAGAGTTTACCAGTGAAAGGAATGAAGGAATGAAGATGCTGGTTAACTCTTGCAGAAGGGATTTGGACAACATAGGGATGAGCAAGAGTAGAGACAAAGAAAGGCTGTCCCAAAGTTTACCAGTGAAAGGGATGAGGGAATGAAGATGCTGGTTAACTCTTGCAGAAGGGATTTGGACAACATAGGGATGAGCAAGAGTAGAGACAAAGAAAGGCTGTCCCAAAGTTTACCAGTGAAAGGGATGAGGGAATGAAGATGCTGGTTAACTCTTGCAGAAGGGATTTGGACAACATAGGGATGAGCAAGAGTAGAGACAAAGAAAGGCTGTCCCAAAGTTTACCAGTGAAAGGGATGAGGGAATGAAGATGCTGGTTAACTCTTGCAGAAGGGATTTGGATAAGATAGGGAATCAAGGGCAAAATCTTAGTTCATAGGTTATTTTGTGTGTTAGGTAAATGTATATACAAGATTTAAGCAATGAACTCAGGGTTAGGTTAGGTTGGCCTGTGTTTTTAGTGGCGCCATCTTGCTTGTCTCACACTGCCCTCCAGAGCTCATCCTTGACCTTCCTTTCCAGAGAGAATCCAGGGTCCAGGCTGCCAGGTGGTCAGTCTCAGGCTATTCGGCGCTCACTGAGAAATTTCCAGTTTGTTTGTTGTTGCGGCCGGATTCATGAAACCACTCACCAGAGCTCCCCTTGGTAAGTGTTCTGGCACTCCCACTCACTCCATACACACCTCTACTCGATCAAAGGCAGACTGATCAGAGGCAATCTTATGATGGTATCTAACCCGGTAGCAGCAACGGACCAAATTTGTGGCTTTACCGTGTAGCAGCGACGGGCCAAATTTGTGGCTTTACCGTGTAGCAGCGATGGGACAAATTTGTGGCTTTACCGTGTAGCAGCGATGGGCCAAATTTGTGGCTTTACCGTGTAGCAGCGATGGGCCAAATTTGTGGCTTTACCGTGTAGCAGTGATGGGCCAAATTTGTGGCTTTACCGTGTAGCAGCAATGGGCCAAATTTGTGGCTTTACCGTGTAGCAGCGATGGGCCAAATTTGTGGCTTTACCGTGTAGCAGCGATGGGCCAAATTTGTGGCTTTACTGTGTAGCAGCGACGGGCCAAATTTGTGGCTTTACCGTGTAGCAGCGATGGGCCAAATTTGTGGCTTTACCGTGTAGCAGCGATGGGCCAAATTTGTGGCTTTACCATGTAGCAGCGATGGGCTAAATTTGTGGCTTTACCGTGTAGCAGCAATGGGCCAAATTTGTGGCTTTACCGTGTAGCAGCGACGGGCCAAATTTGTGCCATGATTTAAACCCCCCAAAATAGATCATACATAAACTGATCACAAATGCTTTGATATATATTATGAAATGGTTTGTGTGAGTGATGATTTTTTCTCATTTTTCTCGCTTAGAGGGACCATTAACCCTTTCATTGCTTGCAATGAGACTATCCCCTCAGGCGCGCTCGGGGAGCCCAATGGGGGGTCTCTTTTAACCTCTGTATCTCAAAAACTATTCATCACAGCTAAAAACCAAAAACACCATTGGAAAGAGGAGGTCCAGATCTATAGGAGTTGGTTATGTATGCCTCTCTTGCGAATGTACATGCACGTTCAGGGAGTGTTGAATGTTAACACTTACGTCAGTGCGTGCGTGATGATCAGCCGTATTGAGGGAACTGTGGACATCTTTTCTTCAGGTTCTGGCAAGGGAGCATTGCCAACTGCAATATTTACAACTATTTGGTCAAAGAATCAGTCAGTGATAGGTGAAGCTATGCAAAAATGCCGCTATATTGGGCAAGAACATCCACCAGTTACTCGTCTGTAGATTTGCCGCGCTGGGCTGATATGATTTTCCACCAAATTTAGTGAAGAATCCACTGAATTTGCAATCCTGTGTTGTGAGAATTAGTGTTGGAACACTCTCATACGCGGGAGATTTGAGTGCGGCTGGAGCTCGCAGCGAGCGTTTAGCGCCACCAGCAAATACGCCTAATGCCCGCTGCAAGCGTTTAGCAATGAAAGGGTTAAGAATCATGATCCCCGCTGCTACCGTGTTAAAATTGTGAAAGGATTTTGTCTGAATCTTGATCATTTGTTGACGAGAAATCGTCGTGACACTAGAGGTCACTCCTATAAGCTTTTTGTCCCCCGTTGTAACACTGATGTGAGAGCCTGGCCGCTTCTTCTCATTGAGAGTGATTAACACTTGGAACAGCTTGCCGGACTCTGTTGTTTCTGTCATCGGTGAATTCCTTCAAGCGCCAGCTGGGTGTGAAGCATCTTGGTCAGATCTTATACGCGTTTGATTAATTTGCCACGTGGTTTGGTTGTTCTTTGGGTGTCTTGTTTAGATTGATGTTATTGACTGGGTGTTAAAAATTAGTAGTTGTCCGTGCCATCTTGTGATGTCATACAGGTATCTCACGATTTACGTGAGTATTGTGCCCTAGAAGAGGTCGCGTAAATAAAAAACCATGTAAATCAAACAAGAGGTAGGTTTGTACATTTACTGCCTACTGTATCACTCTGACTCCTCTCCCTCTCGTGGTTCCTCCTCCGGCTGCCCTTCCCCTCATGGTAGCACAGCAGCGAGGGTGTTGTTGTTGTTGTTGAGTAGCGTTGGTACTGTGTTGTTGCTCAAGTGGCGCGCGGGAAGAACTGAGCTCAGCTGTGTGGCCGTGTGAGTCCAGTTGCTTGAGACATCTGGTGGCCACTCCATAAAATATCGTGTATAAGTGGAAAAAAAACGTGTAAATTAAACATTTATTTGGATTTTGGACCCCGCGTTATTTAAAAAACGCGTAAACGAAACTCGCGTAAATCGAGAGTTACCTGTATTAGCCAACCATCTGACCATCTTCATGAAAATTCATCAGCTGCAGGTTTGGTTGGAGACATCACAGTTTTTGGATGGGGCATGTCCCCATCCAGGTAAGAACCCCTACCTTACCTCTACCTGTCGCTGTGAGCCATAGGGGGTGTTTTTAACTGAAGTGACTGGCTCATCTGTAATTTTAACCCGTCCACTGCGATTGTCAGGGATTTTGCCTTCACGAGGTGGTGGACGTAACCATTTCTTATTTATCTTTCTCCGTGCTTTATTCTGAGTCAGTAAACTCTGCTGTGTATTTGCGTTTCTTGACATCTCTTTCCTTCATAAGGCAGAAATTGACCTCTCTTTCGGCCACCTCTTTGGATTCTTTTTAGGAGCAGCGAGTAGCGGGCTTTTTTTATTATTGTTTCCTTTTTTTTGTGCCCTTGAGCTGTCTCCTTTGTTGTAAAAAAAATAAAAAAAGAACAATCTCTCCAAAACCAGCAATATATAACAATGCCGGGACAAAAGAATACTGGTGGCTGAAACTGATTACAGGAAAAAAGTATTGCCGCAAGGTTAGGCCATTCCGCTAGCCCCCGAGAGAGTCCCAGATGGATGGCGCAGCGGAAGGAGAAACTTATTAAACTTTTGGTGCGTGAAAGGGTTAAGGTTGCAACTCCCACTCTGAAGTCACCGCCCTCCCCCTCCCCCTCCCTCTCTCCCGCAGTACTGTGGTAGGAAAATCAAATTAAAGTCACACATCACCACATACCACAGCCAGCCACACTGCACCACTCACCACACCCAGCCACACTACACCACAACCAGTCACTCCACACGACCCATCACATACAGCCACATTACACCTCACACCACACCCAGCCACACTACACCACACATTATATTAAACCATACCACACTCAGCCATGCCATACCTTACACCACATCACACCATACCTAACACCACAACCAGCCACACCATATCACACATCACACCCAGTCACACTACACTTGACACCATTCCCAGCCACACCACACAAGGTCACAACACACTCAGTCACACCACACCTCACATCACATCCAGCCACACCATCTCACACAGCCACACCAGTCCACACCTCACACTGCACCCAGCCACACCACGCCACACCACACACCGTATTACTTAGTCACAGCCACATCACACTCAGCCACACCTCCCCACATACCACCCAGCCGCAGCATACAGCATAACACCCCTCCACGCCAGGCTACACTACACATTAGCTACACTTGGTCAGTTTATTTTCTCTCTCTCTCTCTCTCTCTCTCTCTCTCTCTCTCTCTCTCTCTCTCTCTCTCTGCACTCTTTTTGTTGCCCTTGACCCGTCTCCTTTGTTGAAAAAAAAAAAAAAAATGGTTCCAGTACTCTCCCCTCACCTGTTCCACCTTTTCCAGGATCCACCACAACAGACAAGCGTTACCAGATGTGTCAAGGATGGCCGAGGACACCAACATGAACCACCACAGCGCTGCCACCACCACCACCACCACCACTACAACCACCACCACCACCACCACTACCACCAGCCACGGTAAGGAGTCGTACACCTTGTCGCCCCAACCCCGCGCCTTTGACATAGGGTTGGATACTCTGCCATCCTTTGTGGGGTTTAAACACAACCCCCAACTGGAAATACTCTACACCAGCCTTCAACACAGCCTGGCCAAGAGAGAAACGGTGCTGAGGAAATGCTGCCAGAAGAGGTCGCTGAGTGAAGTGTGCCAGAACGAGGACCCTGTGAACTCTGACCCCGTGACCCCTGACCTCCCTCTCACCCTGGAAAAAGTGGATTCCAGGAGCTTGACCTCTCCGGAAAAGGGCTCCATGGACAACTTGAATCTGAACCGTGTGAAATCCAGGAACGGTGAACCTGTGACCTATGACCCCGTGACCTATGACCTCCCTATCACCCTGGAAAAAGTGGATTCGAGGAGCTTGTCTAGTCTGGGAAAAGGGTTCAGAGAGGATTCCAGTAGCTCAACCTCTCAGGAAAAGGGTCTCAAGATGGATTCCAGTAGCTTAAGTGGTTTAGAAAGAGGATTCATGGACGACTTGAATCTAAACCACATGGAGACTTTATTTATAGAGGAAAGCAGCTTAGGAAACCCTGTAACTACCAGAGGCTTTGTAGGCAAGGGATTAGAACCTCTAGGAAAAGGAATCGTAGGTGCAACAAATTTAGAGAAGCCAGAAAGTATAGGATTGGAATGTATAGGAAATGTGACAATAGGAGAAATAAACTTGGATAAGGGATTGGAACCTCTAGAGAAAGTGATCATAGGTGAACCAAATCTAGAGATGGCAGCAGAGAGATTTGAAACTCTAGAGAAGGTGATCATAAAGGAAACCAACTTGGAAAACGCAAAAAAGGGATCTGACCCTCTGGAGAGATTGATTATCGGTGAAAAGAACGCTGAAAATGGCTGTCAAACTCTGGGCAAAGTTCTCTTGGGCGAAACGAACTCGGAAAACACGAAGATCAAAGTGTTAGCTAGTCACGGGAAACTGATCGTAGTGCAAAGCAGCACGGGTCACACCAGAGAACCTTGTGCCGGTGTGCGAGAGAGGGTCGGTAGTGACGTAAATATACAAAACATTCCGAGCACTCCGAGCCCTGAGGTATCGAAAGACTGGCGTTTGTCGAGCTTATGTGACGGGAAACTCGGCAGTGATGTAAATATACCAAACGTTGACATTCTGAGTACTCCGAGCCCTGAGGTATCCAAGGACTGGCATTTGACGAGCTCATGTGACAGGAAACTCAGCAGCTGGCAAGGACATGGGAGTGAGGAAATGTCAGTAAGAGAACTTAGTGTTGAATCCTCCCTTGGAAATGAGAGTTTGTGTACAGTCACGTCACACATAGGGTCAGAATCCACTCCTGTGCACCCTGATCAAGGGATTCAGAGGGCAATACAGGATCATGAGGCAACGGAGACTCGCCACAGGAAAACAGAGAATCGAAGGGACGTACAAAGGAATTGGAACCTATCAGAGAATCATGAGAGACTAACAGAGGATCGACAGAGGGTACCAGAGGAGGATTTCAGGGACAAAGAGGATCAAGGAGAGGATCGACAGATAGATAAATGTCAAAAAGAAATGGATGATATCATAGAAATTGAAATCTTTGAGCAAACAGAGGACCGGAAACCACAGGGAATGGGATCGAAACCTCCTCCAGAGAGATCCAATTCTTCTCCGGTAGTGTCCAAACCTCCACAGAATTCCACACATGAGATTTACACCTTGGATCAACTAGGGGAGGTGGAACAGGAGGATCAAAAACCACAGAGAATGGGATTGAAACCTCCTACAGAGAGATCCAATTCTACATCGGTAGTGTCCAAACCTCCACCATCTGATACACAGATTTACAGTTTGGACCAGCTGATGGAGGTGGAACAGGTGGGTGACTACCATCTGTACGGGGCACCAGAGTACATTGAGGAAGTTGTAGTAGAAGAGGAATCAGATCCTACCCTTGAGGAACCCCACCCAGGCCATTCCAACCCTAGGACTTGCATAGCCTTGGACCACTCCTATTTCCAGCATCCTCCGAAGTGCCTCAAGGATGTTTTGACTCCTACGGAAGAAGAGACTCGATCCTATAGCAATGGGATCGAGGAAGTAGTGTTGGAACCTGAGTTTGAGGACTACTGTGATACGGATTCAAGGGACAGTATAGCAACGGTGGACAGTGATGTGGAGGTTCAGGAAAGGGAATCCAAGCCTGTGTCATTCCACTGGGGTGTTCGAACAGGATCAGAACCTACTCGAAAGGGATCGGAACCCACTCAAAAGGGATCGGAACACTCTCTATCCTCCCAGAACAGTCCAAGAGAGCTTGGTGATGATTTGGACCTCGGCAAAACAACTCCAACTAGTGGTGATGTTTCAGACACCACCACCACCACCACCAGCACTAAAGAGGTCCCAGCAACCACAAGTCAACCAAGAACTCCCCTCGTCAAACCAGCCCTTGAAAACGCCTCCCCTGTCCCACCAAGCAACCGAAATGCCTCTAAAACAACTGAGTCAACCAATAACAGCACTGCCACCAAAGACATCCCTGTGGTTGCCAGTCTACCAAGTCTTCCTCCCATCAACCTACTCCTCAAAAACACTGTCTCTGCTTCAACCATCAACCAAAATGCCTCAAAAACAACCGAAACAACAACTCGAGTCATTGCAACCAGAGACGTCCCTTCAGCCACAAGTCAACCAAGCATTGCTCTCACCAAACCAGCCCTCGAAAACTCTGTCCCTGCCCCAACCAACAACAACCAAAAACTCCTTGAAACTACTGTCCCCTCCCCATCCAGTAAGACAAAGACAACCACCATCAACTCCACCAGGGTTGTCGAGGGCCGGCCAGAACCTCTCGGAACCACAAACGAACTGATCAAGGCTGTCACAGAGGGCTTTCAGAACTCCATGTCCGCCCCAAGCCAAGGAAACGCCTCCGGAAGTAACATATCACACATTTCTGTTGTTCCATGTCCAGGAAATGTGTCCTCTGTGATTGGGCCCATCCAGAGAAGATCTAATACTCCTGTCACTCGATCCAAAGCTAACAGGGATTCACCGGCCACCACAGGCACTAGGGAAAACATAACAGCCAGTGCCATTGTCCAGTGCCCTGAAAGTGCCTCTTCTGCGATTGGGTCTTCTGCAATTGGGCCCATCCAGGGAGGGGCCAATACTCCTATCACTCAACCCAAAAGTAACACACATGCAAAGCCACCGTCCAGTGCCATCATCCAGTGCCCGGAAATCGACTCTTCCGTGACTCTGTCCATCCAGAAAGGGTTCAGAGTTCATGTCACTCGATCCAAAGGTGACAGAGATGCAGAGGTTTCCACAGGCACTGCTAACACTACCACAAACATCTTCAGTCACCCAGAAACCACTAGTGCACGGAGATCTCGAAATAGCAACAGGACAGACAACACAAATAGAGCTGGTGACGCTAGAGTCCAAACCATCCCCAAAAAACTCCCGATTATCACCCAAGACCCCAAAACATCCACAGAAACTCCCCCTACAAGTCCTGGCATTGTCACAAGGAGGGGAGCTGTCGGCACTACCCCAAGCAACACAGACATTCCTGAGGTTCAAAATACCCACAGAAAACTCTCAATCGTCACCCAGGATCCCAAAACACCTATGGAATCTACCCTTACAAGCTCTGGCATTGTCACAAGGAGGGGGGCTGTCGGCACTACCCCAAGCACCACAGATGACCCTGATGTTCAAAATGCACACAAGAAAGTTTGTGTTGCTGCCCAAGATCCCAAAACACCCACGGAAACTCCCCCTACAAACTCTGGTGCTGTCATAAGGAGGGAGGCTGTCGGCACTACCCCAAGCAACACAGATGTCCCTGAGGTTAAAAATGGTGACAGAAAAGTCTCAATCGACACCCAAGGTCCCAAAACACCCACAAAATCTCCCCCTACAAGATCTGGCATTGTCACAAGGAGGGGGGCTGTTGGCACTACCCCAAGCAACACAGACGTTCCTGAGGTTCAAAATACCCACAACAAAATCTCGATCATCACCTCAGACCCCAAAACACCCACGAAAACTCCCCCTACAAGCTCTGGCATTGTCACAAGGAGGGGGGCTGTTGGCACTACCCCAAGCAACACAGACGTTCCTGAGGTTCAAAATACCCACAACAAAATCTCAATTCTCACCCCAGACCCCAAAACACCCACAAAATCTCCCCCTACAAGCTCTGGCATTGTCACAAGGAGGGGGGCTGTTGGCACTACCCCAAGCAACACAGACGTTCCTGAGGTTCAAAATACCCACAACAAAATCTCAGTTGCCACCCCAGACCCCAAAACACCCACGAAAACTCCCCCTACAAGCTCTGGCATTGTCACAAGGAGGGGGGCTGTTGCCACTACCCCAAGCAACACAGACATCCCTGGTGTGCAAAATACCCACAGAAAACTCTTGTTCGCCACCTCAGACCCCAAAACACCCACAGAAACTCCCCCTACAAGCTCTGGGTCTGCCACAAGGAGGGGGGCTGTCGGCACTACCCCAAGCAACACAGACGTCCCTGAGGATCAAAATACCCACAAGGTAGTCTCAATCATCACCCAAGATCCCCAAACACCCACGGAAACTCCCCCTACAAGCTCTGGGTCTGTCACAAGGAGGGGGGCTGTCGGCACTACCCCAAGCAACACAGACGTCCCTGAGGATCAAAATACCCACACGAAAATCTCAGTTGTCACCCAAGACCCCAAAACACCCACGGAAACTCCCCCTACAAGCCCTGGGGCTATCACAAGGAGGGGGGCTGTCAGCACCATCTCAAGCAACACAGACGTCCCTGATGTTCAAAACTGCCACAAGAAAATCTCGATTGTTGCCCAAGACCCCAAAACACCCACAAAAACTCCCCCTACAAGCCCTGGTACTGTCACAAGGAGGGGGGCTTTTGGCACTACCCCAAGCAACACAGACTTCCCTGGAGTGCAAAATACCAACAGAAAACTCTCGTTTGTCACCCCAGACCCCAAAACACCCACAAAATCTACCCCTTCAAGTCCTGGTACTATCACAAGGACTATCTACACTACCCTCAACACAGACATCCCTGGAGTTGAAAATCTACCAAGAAAAATCCGCATTGTCATTCGAGAGCCCAGGCCACCCACAAAAACTACCCCAACAAGCTCTGGGGATCGTAAAACTCCACTGAATCCACCTTTCACATCCTCAAGGATCACCTCAACTCCACGCCCCGCAATAGCCAGCCCTGTAGCCCCATCTCCTAATGGTCTGAAGGCTAGCAAGGGTCTGTCTAGTACTACCCATGGCCACAGGGAGCCAGACACACAAATCCCCCAGACTCAGGAAATGGGGCTAAGAACAGGGATTTCAGACCATCAAACTGCCCCCTCGGAAACCCATAGAAACAGGGATGGGAAAGAAGGGACTGTGGGTGAAGGGAGAGGTGCAGAGAGGCTTAAAAATGGTGGAATTGAGCCCCAGAAAATGTGGAATCAAGCGACGCCAACATCCAGAAACAAAGGACAGAGACACAGCAATGAAGATGTGAGAACGCAAGGGACTGTGGGTGAAGGGAGAGCTGCAGAAGGGCTGAAAAATGATAGAGTCGAGGGCAAGAAAACATCCAACGCAGGGACGCCAGCACACAGAAACAAAGAATGGAGACACGGGAAGGAAGATGTGAGAATGGAACGGACTGTGGGTGAAGGGAGAGCTGCAGAAGGGCTGAAAAATGGCAGAATTGAGGCCAAGAAAACAGTGAACGCAGGGACGCCAGCACCCAGAAGCAAAGGACAGAGACACGGCAAGGAAGATGTGAGAACAGAAGGGACTGTGGGTGAAGGGAGAGCTGCAGAAGGGCTGAAAAATTATAGAATTGAGGCCAAGAAAACATCCAACGCAGGGACGCCAGCACCCAGAAACAAAGGACAGAGACACGGCAAGGAAGATGTGAGAACAGAAGGGACTGTGGGTGAAGGGAGAGCTGCAGAAGGGCTGAAAAATTATAGAATCGAGGGCAAGAAAACATCCAACGCAGGGACGCCAGCACACAGAAACAAAGAATGGAGACACGGCAAGGAAGATGTGAGAACGCAAGGGACTGTGGGTGAAGGGAGAGCTGCAGAAGGGCTGAAAAATGACGGAATTGAGGCCAAGAAAACATCCAACGCAGGGACGCCAACACCCAGAAACAAAGGACAGAGACACGGGAAGGAAGATGTGAGAACAGAAGGGACTGTGGGTGAAGGGAGAGCTGCAGAAGGGCTGAAAAATGGCAGAATTGAGGCCAAGAAAACAGTGAACGCAGCGACGCCAGCACACAGAAACAAAGGACAGAGACACGGCAATGAAGATGTGAGAACGCAAGGGACTGTGGGTGAAGGGAGAGCTGCAGAGAGGCTGAAATATGATGGGATTGAGCCCAAGAAAACATGGGCTCAAGCGACAGCACACCAGGGTCACGTCAATGAAGAACGACCCCTAGACAATGACCTACAATCACATACATCAAACCGGATCACAGAAAATAGAGGAAATTACAAAATGAGCTGTCAGACCCTTAGACCAGAAATCCCAAAACCCAGAAACACACACCAGGATCATCCCATTGCCGAACGACCTCTACATGACCCAGAGAGGAAAATATTGACCCGTGATGCTGAAAATTACGAAAATAACAAACATGACCTCCAGAAATTAGACTTCCAAGAGACAGCAAGACCCGAAAATGCACACCAGGGTCATCCCATTGCCGAACGACCTCTACATGACCCAGAGAGGAAAATATTGACCCGTGATGCTGAAAATTACGAAAATAACAAACATGACCTCCAGAAATTAGACTTCCAAGAGACAGCAAGACCCGAAAACGCATACCAGGGTCATCCCATTGCCGAGCGACCTCTAGACCGTGACCCAGAGAGGAAAATATTGACCCGTGATGCTGAAAATTACGAAAATAACAAACATGACCTCCAGAAATTAGACTTCCAAGAGACAGCAAGACCCGAAAACGCATACCAGGGTCATGCCATTGCCGAGCGACCTCTAGACCGTGACCCAGAGAGGAAAATATTGACCCCGAATGCAAATAATGAGGAAAACGACAAACAAGACCTCCGGATATCAGAAACAGGGCCCAGAATCACACACCAGGGTCGTTCCATTGCTGAGCGACCTCTAGACGAGCCAGAGAGGAATAGATTGACCCTTGATGCAGAAAATAGGAAAATCAACAGACATGACCTCCAGATATCAGAAACAGGGCCCAGAATCACACACCAGGGTCATTCCATTGCTGAGCGACCTCTAGATGACCCAGAGAGGAATAGATTGACCCCTGATGCAGAAAATAGGGAAAACAACAAACATGACCTCCAGATATCAGAAACAGGGCCCAGAATCACACACTCAGAACGACCTCTTGATGACCCAGAGAGGAATAGATTGACCCCTGATGCAGAGAATAGGGAAATCAACAGACATGACCTCCAGATATCAGAAACAGGACCCAGAATCGCACACCAGGGTCATGACATTGCAGAACGACCTCTCGATGACCCAGAGAGGAATAGATTGACCAACCAAAATGCATCAAAAACAACCGAAACAACTCAAGTCCCCACCGAACATTCATCGCACGAGAACGGTCAACCGAGATGCGATTTGGACCGAGCCAGCAGCGAGGAACGGCGGACCATCCGATCGTCCATCCAGCTGCGGAAACGGAAGGTCTACAAGCTGATCGAGGTCCCACGTCGCGAATCCATCAACTACGACATGATTTCCGACCTCGATTCCTACCTCCCCGAGTTGACTGATTCCCCAGCCAAGGACAAGTGGCTCGACGCACTTCCCGATCTATTCCCGAGCGGCAAGGCAGAGAAGAAGGCGATCGGCAAGATTTGGCGGGTGCTCTCGACGCAGCTTGAGAACTGCATGAAGGGCGTAACCACTCTCCCACCAGCTGTCTGCGTCAAGAGGAGCAGGAAGAGGAGGAGGAGTATGAGGAGGCGAGGAGGAGGAGGAGGAGAAGGGGGAAAGACCAGAGACAGAACTTCCCTTTCCGAGACCTCACGAACCGCTGAAACTCCAAACGCTAGTCTAATGGAAAGCTCTCCAATCGTACGGGAATCAAATCCTCCATTGTGTGACATGCCGAAGCGAAAACCAGTCTGTTTCTGCAGGTATAACACCATATTGCCGTTAGCGTCTCGTCACACATGCTGCCGAAAGTCGCAACGAAGATTCGGTTCACGTCGTAGCAACCAGACCAGTACCCAGCAGGACACGGCCTACCCAAGTGATAAAGTGACGTTTCTGAACAGCCTAGGCCTCATGGAGAAGAGCCTGTACGACAAGGATGTTTACTACGAGTCGCTGGTTACGCACAGAACTCGTAAGGTCAGCGCCCATCAGAAGAAAGGCAAGGCGCACTATCGGACCTTCCTTGACAATTTACGTAATGCCGAAAAGCTTAAGCAACCCCTACCGCTTAAGCTGATAAGTAAGAGTGAGCTGTGCAGGCTCTCAACGGAGCCCAAGGTCGAAGGAAAGGTCAGAAGCTTACAGTGGACACCAGAGAAGGTGGGAAAGACCCAGATTCACAGCTTCAGAGGCTTCGGCAAAACTGACATCAGGAAGCTCAGTTTGAAGCCGTGCTCGGTGAGACTTGAAGACAGGCTTTTGAAGGGTCTGCCGGGGGTCGCCGAGAGAGCCCTTTTGCCCTTCCTCTGCACCGACACCAATGACAACTTCACTGATAGGCCGCAGGCGTCGCTCAAAAACGGAGCCTCTCGGGTCAAAAAGTGCACCGTCTGTGAGGTCTCGAATGACGAGTCGTGCTCGGAAACCTGCAAGATGGTGAAAAAATCCTCTGAAACCCATAGAGACTTTGAGGAACCCAAAGACTCAGAGAAAGAGGAGGAGGAAGAGAAGGAGGAGGAGGAGGAGGAGGTAGAAGACAAAGAAATTATTAGCAACCTTAATCATAAAAAGAGAAGAATTGAACATGAAAAAGAGGAGGAAGAGGAAAAGAAGGAGGGGGAGGAGGAGGAGGAAGAAGAAGACCAAGAAATTATTAGCAACCTCAATCATAAAAAGAGAAGAATTGAACATGAAAAAGAGGAGGAAGAGGAAGAGAAGGAGGAGGAAGAGGAAGAGAAGGAGGAGGAAGAAGAAGAGGAAAAGAAGGAGGGGGAGGAGGAGGAGGAGGTAGAAGACAAAGAAATTATTAGCAACCTCAATCATAAAAAGAGAAGAATTGAACATGAAAAGGAGGAGGAAGAGGAAGAGAAGGAGGAGGAAGAAGAAGAGGAAAAGAAGGAGGGGGAGGAGGAGGAGGAAGAAGAAGACAAAGAAATTATTAGCAACCTCAATCATAAAAAGAGAAGAATTGAACATGAAAAAGAGGAGGAAGAGGAAGAGAAGGAGGAGGAAGAAGAAGAGGAAAAGGAGGAGGAGGAGGAAGAGGAAGAGGTAGAAGACAAAGAAATTATTAGCAACCTTAATCATAAAAAGAGAAGAATTGAACATGAAAAAGAGGAGGAAGAGGAAGAGAAGGAGGAGGAAGAAGAAGAGGAAAAGAAGGAGGGGGAGGAGGAGGAGGAAGAAGAAGAAGACAAAGAAATTATTAGCAACCTTAATCATAAAAAGAGAAGAATTGAACATGAAAAAGAGGAGGAGGAAGAGAAGGAGGAGGGGGAGGAGGAAGAGGAAGAGAAGGAGGAGGGGAAGGAAGAGGGAGAGAAGGAGGAGGGGGAGAGAGAGAAGGAGGAGGAGGAGGTAGAAGACAAAGAAATTATAAGCAACCTCAATCATAAAAAGAGAAGAGTTGAACATGAAGAGAAGGAGGAAGAGGAAGAGAAGGAGGAGGGGGAGGGAGAGAAGGAGGAGGAGGAGGAGGTAGAAGACAAAGAAATTATAAGCAACCTCAATCATAAAAAGAGGAGAAGAGTTGAACATGAAAAGGTGGAGGAAGAGGAAGAGAAGGAGGAGGAGGAGGAGGAGGAAGATGAAGAGAAGGAGGTGGAGGAGGAGGAGGAGGAGGAGGAGGAAGAACTAGACAGTGACATTGAGCGCTCTGAGGTCAACTTGAAACTGACGATTGAAGGGAACGGACAAAATGAGGTCGAGAGTGAAAATGATGACCTCAGTTTACTAAAGAGGAGGAGGATTGAAGAGGAGGAGGAAGAAGAAGTACCAGATTGTGACATCAAACGCTCCGAGGTCAACTTGAAACTGACGATTGAAGGGAACAGACAGATTACAGTCGAGAGTGAGAATGTTGACCTCAGTTTGACCTCGGACAGGGCCATCGAAAACCCACTTGATGATTCCGGCTCTAATCGGGAGACCTTTGACCTCATGGCAGACAGCAGCATCGACACCCTGACCTTCCTCAACTCGTATTCAATAACAGAAGAAGAATTCCTCGCCCTCGAAGCTGACAGAAAGAGGATGTCAAACCACTCGACACCAAACTCCAAAACTCTCACCCCGAAAGCAACCCAGCCAACCGAACTTGACCTCCTTGACCCCGAGTCGTCCAACAGCTCCATGCCTGACCCTTGGGCCATCGCCGACAGCCAGGCGATTGACACTTGGGTTGAGTCGCCACCACAAAGCGATGACAGCCCGACCATCACAACCGACACCCCAGAATTGCTTTGCCCAGTACCCCCATGCTTCAATGAGGCATCCGAGGACTGCGATTTCTTAGGCTTCAATACGTTGGCGAGTTTGAAAGCCCTGCGGCCTCTACGCTTTGACCCAAGTGCCGTGTTCCCGAGAGCTGAGGTCACGGAGGAGAGTGTGAGTAAGTGTAAGTTTTTCGCACTTCACCGGGTCTTGGGAGAGTTGACCACCCATGTCGTCATTTCGGAAGGAGCGACAGGGAAGGAGAAGAGCGGGAAGAACAGGCCAAAGCTGAACGTGATGAACGGCAAGCCTTGGCGATCGGAAGAAGAAAAGGACGTTGAGGAAGAAAGATCGGAAGGTTTTGAACTCACCAGAAAAGCCCCGTTACGTCTGTCTCCAAGAACGAAACCGGCACTTGGGTCTCCGCTACGGACAACCGAGGCCACCATGCCACCAGATACGTACAAGACTAGAAGCTGTCAAGTCCGCCTCACTAAACTCAACCTTCCGAAAAGCATTGTGGACAGCATGAGAAGTGGCACAGAGGGTAGTTTTGTTAGTCCGATCTTCTCCAGCAAGAGCCTATGCCCGAAAAACCGTGTTACGCAAGTCCACCGAAGGCAAGGGGAGTCCAGCACCTTCACCCCTTCCTCAGGACTAACCGAAGGGGATGTGGTTGTTTCCGCCGCAACCGTGACCCCACCGAGAGTGCCGAAAACTTCCAAGAGGGTGGAGAGGGATGATAATGGCTGTGTGACCCCATCCCGCCCCTCTGAAGACACTCCCGAAAAAGTCAAGAGGTTCAGGAGTGCCAAGCAAGACCCTGAGACCTCGGCGACGCTATCCTCAAGCTCAGAACGGCGGAAAGTACGAAGAATCATGTACGCCAAGCTCTTGAACCCCGGGAGGAGACGAGCATTGAGTCTGACGAACAAGCGACGTGTTACGCAATCCACTGTCAGGCATCTGAGAAGTAGCTCCGAAGGCGTGCTCTTCAAATGCACGATCTGTTCCAGGGCGTTCCGAAACAAGGTCGCGCTCAACATCCACCTCGAAGGTCACAGACTCGATAAGAACGATGATTACGAGGACATCGGAGACTGTCTCAAGCTGCCGACCGAAGCGACAGCAAGCGAAATGATGAAGCACAAGTGGACAAAAGAGCGCAAGTGTTCCGTGTCATGCGTTTGAAAGAGCTGTGTTACGTATGTCAAGTCTCAGGGGGGTGGACTCTGTGTTACGTACCTCATAGGTCATACTCGCTCGCTGTGTGTGTTCAGCGTAAGAGGGCTTTCGACGTACAACCCTTACCTCACGCCTTGTAAATAGTGTCGTGTGTTCAAAAGGACCTCCGATACGTACCTCAAGGATGGATGGACTTACTCTGTGTGTGTGTGTTGTATGTTAAGCCCTTTCCACTGCCATTAGACCCTTGTAAATATACCCCAATGGAACCAGTGTGTGAAGGGGAGGAGGAATGGCCAAGGAAGGACTTAACACACATATTAGAAAGCTCAGGCATTGTAAATAAACCCTAATGGAACCAGTGTGTGAAGAGACTGAGGAATGGCCAAGGAAGGTCTTAACACACATATTAGAAAGCTCAGGCATTGTAAATAAACCCTAATGGAACCAGTGTTTAAGGGACTGAGGAAGGGTCAAAATGAAGGCTTGGAACACAGAAATTGGCCCTAATACAGTGATGTGAATAAGCTAGTGTTAGAACCAGTGTTTAAAGGACTGAGGAAGGGTCAAAATGAAGGTTTGGAACACGGAAATTGGCCCTAATACAGTGATGTGAATAAGCTAGTGTTAGAACCAGTGTTTAAGGGACTGAGGAAGGGTCAAAATGAGGGCTTGGAACACAGAAATTGGCCCTAATACAGTGATGTGAATAAGCTAGTGTTAGAACTAGTGTTTAAGGGACTGAGGAAGGGTCAAAATGAGGGCTTGGAACAGAAATGGACCCTAAGGCGCCTTTCACACAAGCGTTTTTTGCCGCTTTGGCACATGCCGGACGGCAGCCGCATGGCACCTGGACATCCTTGGTCAAGTGCGGTGTCTGCCACATCCGCTTCAGTATCTCCTTCAGTCATATTTGTAATCTTGTCTTGAGGGATCCCACAAGTCTTTCAATCTCAGAGATCAGCAGCTCTGTGTCATGATAATTTAAATTAGCCATAACCCTGAAATTTAAATGCAGATGTTTGTTGTACAGAGGTATACAGAATTAATATGTAAGACACTTACATTTTCAATATACATTAATTGAAAGTTCATAAGATGGAAAGTATAGTGCATAGCAGCTTTTCCAGTGATGCAGACAAAGGGGTGGCATGCCCTTCCTCCCAGTGTTGACAGACCACATGTGTGAAGGCGCCCATGGCAACACATGACCACCAAAACCGCTGTGCGGCATTTCTGCCGCTGCAGTCTTGCTGGCAGTACGGCAGGGTGCGGCTGCCACTTGGGCCTTGTGTGAAGCACCCATGAGTCAACGTAAAGCTAAACCACACGGCCGTGCCAGAGCGGCAAAAACCGCTCGTGTGAAAGGGGCCTCATACAGTGATGTGAATAAGCTAGCATTAGAATCAGTGTTTAAGGGACTGAGTCTAGTTATATATTTCTTTGGGTCAACTTGAACCAAACTGTTTTTGATCTTCCATTCGGTTTAAAAGAGAAAAATTGAGTCCCTTCTCTTAGTCAGTGTCTGGTCATGCACTCACACCTGATGTCTTTGTTTTTTAGGTTTTAGAAGGTTAATTTTTAGGTCATTTTTCTACCTAAGTGTATTATAACATGTAGAGTTTTTTTGTACTTATAAACATTAATTTATATCATTTATTTTAAGGTTTAGAAGTGAAAAGTGAAGTTTTGGGGTTATATGTGATTTCTGTCTAATGTTGCTGTATGTGTGTGTGTGTGTGTGTGTGTGTGTGGAAGCTTGTATGGGCCATTCAAACTACTATTACGATTACTACTATTACTACTACTACTACTATTACTACTACTACTACTACTACTACTACTACTACTACTACTCTGTGAACCCAAACTGGTGTGT
The DNA here is from genome assembly GCF_024679095.1 of Eriocheir sinensis. NCBI lineage: Eukaryota > Metazoa > Arthropoda > Malacostraca > Decapoda > Varunidae > Eriocheir > Eriocheir sinensis. Next base: position 26,804,803 of record NC_066515.1, read on the forward strand.
GTGTATATATATATACAGTTGTCCCTCAAATAGTACGGTTTTGGTTTTGTATGGATTGTCATGGAAGAATTTTATTTGGATTTTTAAATTTCCCAGTCGTGGCACCAAGTATCCCTGGCGTGAGTGGCAACAGTGTTGTACCAAAACACCTGCTGAAAGCACCCCAAAGCGTTCAAGAAAGTGTGCACCTTGCAGAAGAATTCAGATTTAGGAGAAGTTACGCTTTGGGATGAGTTACGTTGCCGTAGGGAGAGCATACCACGTGAATGAGAGCAGTGTTCGCTGTATCTATCTTAGTGTAAAAGAAATTCTTGCTGCAGTAACTGCCAGTGCTCCAAGAGTGGAGATGAAGCCTGTCCTCTTACTAAGCCTCGTCGTTGCTGTGGTAACGGCGTCATCACAGCACTGAGGCACCTCTCAAAGCCGGGAGCCAGTGGACGTGCCGAGTTGTCAACTCCTGCTGCCGAGTCACGCGTTTGAGAGCACTCGGGACGTTCCGAGAGTCCCGATTTCCTCTCTCAAACACACCCCAGGGCTGGAGTGTTTCTAGGGGGAGCACTAATTTTATACGGATTTTGGAATAGTACAGGGGACCTGGGTCCCTAACCCCTGTACTATTTGAGGGACGACTGTATATGTAAAGTATTTTCGAATGTAAGGGTTGGAGCCCATTCAAAATACTACTACTACTACTACTACTACTACTTCTACTATTATTATTATACCATGGGAAATAGTTGGTCTTGTCAGGCTATTTCTACTATTACTACTATGCCAGGGTCAATAGCCACTCTGTCAAGCCCAAAACTGTCGTAATAATGTGAAGAATTATTGAATGTAAGGACCGATGTCTCGCTCGTTTTCTCCCATTAAAGCTAGCTCTAATCTGGCCCGCCACATGTCAAAATGTGCACGGATCATCTCTCTCTCTACACACTAACTTTCATGATGTAGAACTATCTTACATTAGAGTTATCTCACTTTTTCTAACTTTATTTTTTCAGCCACCACAGAGAAGTGTTCGAATACGCCAACAGCTAACCTCATTTGTATATACGTGTATACATTACGTCTCATAGCACTGATGTAGATTAGGTTACTAAAGTCCTGTGACCCATGTACTGTTAGGAAATGGTAGCTACTCTAATGTATATATCTAAGGCTCTTTTGTATGGGTATAGGAAATGGGTGGAAATAGGAACATATGTCAAGGTATGGATGTTAAAAGCCTGTATTCTTAAACATTTCGGGACTCTCACACTCACACGTTTGAGAAGGCTTTTTTGTGAGCCTGGAGATAGTTTGACAAGGCTTTCATAGAGGTGGTGGTGTTAGTATTTCCATGGGTGGTTTTATGAGTCTGGAGATAGTTCAACAAGCTTTCATAGAGGTTGTGATGTTACTATTTCCATGGGGTAGTTTTATGAGCCTGGGGATAGTTCAATAAGGCTTACATGGGTGGTTTTATGAGCCTGGAGTTAGTTTGACAAGGCTTTCATGGAGGTTCTGGTGTTAGTATTTCCTGGGATAGTTTTATAAGCCTGGAGATAGTTCAACAAGGCTTTCATGGAGGTGGTAATGTTACTATTTTCATGGGGTAGTTTTATGAGCCTGGAGATAGTTTGACAAGGCTTTCATGGAGGTGGTAATGTTACTATTTCCATGGGGTAGTTTTATGAGCCTGGAGATAGTTTGACAAGGCTTTCATGGAGGTGGTAATGTTACTATTTCCATGGGGTAGTTTTATGAGCCTGGAGATAGTTTGACAAGGCTTTCATGGAGGTTGTGATGTTACTATTTCCATGGGTAGTTTTATAAGCCTGGAGATAGTTTGACAAGGCTTTCATGGAGGTGGTAATGTTACTATTTCCATGGGTAGTTTTATGAGCCTGGAGATAGTTTGACAAGGCTTTCATGGAGGTTGTGATGTTACTATTTCCATGGGTAGTTTTATGAGCCTGGAGATAGTTTGACAAGGCTTTCATGGAGGTTGTGATGTTACTATTTCCATGGGGTAGTTTTATGAGCCTGGGGAAAGTTCATCAAGGCCTCTACTCTACCATGAACCACCCTTTAGAACCTGACACACCTCCTCTGTGGTCTTGGGAAATACTCGTGAGAACCGAAGACGTTTAAGAATACAAGCTTCCAAGTACCTCCGTGAATGGTCTTGGTCTAGGTTTCTCGCCCCCGCTGGTAACGTGGAGTATAGGGTTTTATATCGAGTACAAATGTGTTTCGATTACCTTTGGTCGTGTGTACATAGGTGATTTGGTTACCTCTGCTACATAGGTATTGTTAAGGTATCAGCTCTACTCTTTGTATTAATTTATTATCATGGAAATATACAACATGGAAGCCTGAACCTGATGATGATGTGTGTTAATTGTTCCACAGAGGGAGAGAGAGAGAGAGAGAGTATTGGGTCAGGATATTCGTGAGAGAGAGAGAGAGAGAGAGAGAGAGAGAGAGAGAGAGAGAGAGAGAGAGAGAGAGAGAGAGAGAGAGAGAGTATTGGGTCAGGATATTCGTGAGAGAGAGAGAGAGAGAGAGAGAGAGAGAGAGAGAGAGAGAGAGAATATTGAGTCAGTGTTTGTGAGAGACAGAGAGAGAGAGAATATTGAGTCAGTATTTGTGAGAGAGAGAGAGAGAGAGAGAGAGAGAGAGAGAGAGAGAGAGAGAGAGAGAGAGAGAGAGTATATTGGGTCAGGATATTCGTGAGAGAGAGAGAGAGAGAGAGAGAGAGAGTATATTGGGTCAGGATATTCGTGAGAGAGAGAGAGAATACTGAGCCAGAGTATTCGTGAGAGAGAGAGGATATTTAGTCAGGGTATTCCTAAGAGAGAAAGAGAGGAATATTTGGTCTGGATGTTCATGAGAGAGACCAGCTGTGCGTCACTTCATCTTGCCGCCCAACGCTACCACCTGCAGCCTCGACAGATGATGCAGCAGAAGGAGATTTTGATGGTGAGAAAGAAAGTATATATATATATTGTGTGTGTGTGTGTGTTGCAATGTTCTTCTTCTTCTTCCTCCTCCTCCTCCTATGTGATTTTCAATGTTTTTTTCCTCCTCATCCTTCTCTTCTTCTTCTTCTTCTTCTTCTTCCTCCCTTCTTCCTCCTCCTCCTTTGTGATTTTCAATGTTTTCTTCCTCCTCATCCTTCTCTTCCTCCTCTTTTTCTTCTTCTTCTTCTTCTTGTTCCTCCCCCCCTTCCCCCTCCTCCTATGTGATTTTCAATGTTTTTTCCTCCTCATCCTTCTCTTCCTCCTCCTCTTTTTCTTCCTCTTCTTTCTCCTTCTTCCTCCTCCTCCTCTTTTTCTTCCTCCCCCTCTTCCTCTTCCTCTTCTTTCTCCTCCTCCTCCATCTCTCCTTCCGCCTCCTCTTTCTCTTCCTCTTTTTCTTCCTCTTCCTCTTCTTCTTTCTCCTTCTTCCTCCTCCTCCTCTTTTTCTTCCTCCCCCTCTTCCTCTTCCTCTTCTTTTTCCTCCTCCTCCTCCATCTCTCCTTCCACCTCCTCTTTTTCTTCCTCTTTTTCCTCCATTTTCTCTCCTTTCCCTTTTATCTACATCTCTTCACCCTCCTTCTCCTCCTCCTCCACCTCTTCCTCCTCCTCCTTCTTCTTCCTCCTTCTAATCATCTCTATATGGGTTGACAGGTCCCGGAAGGCAAGGGAAGGCACCTCACAAGACCTCGAGAGAGATGATCAAGACTCCACCACCACCACCAGCAGCATCAAGTCTGTCGAGCATTGTAGTTGAAACCTCAATGTCAGGGCACCCACGCCATCACAAGGGTCTGCCGCTGGTGATGCCGGACCCACCCAATGCCACACAGCCAGTCCACTCCAGTCCAGTCCAGTATCAGGCGTGGGATTGCCTTTGTAACAGCTGTCCGTACCTTTACATACACACAAGGGTTAAATGTTAAACGCTGCCTTCTCACCTGTCAGCTATTTCCAAAGGGTCGCTAAGTAGGTCAGTCAAGTTGTCACAAGTGTTTTCTTAGGTTCATGTTGGTTAGGTACAGAAGAAGGGTTAAACTACTCCTGGAAATGCCCAAAACTCCCATGAAAGCCCTGTTAAATGTGTGTTTCTAGGGTTCAGGGTACAGAAGAAGGGTTAAACTACTCCTGGAAATGCCCAAAACTCCCATGAAAGCCCTGTTAAATGTGTGATTCTAGGGTTCAGGGTACAGAAGAAGGGTTAAACTACTCCTGGAAATGCCCAAAACTCCCATGAAAGCCCTGTTAAATGTGTGTTTCTAGGGTTCAGGGTACAGAAGAAGGGTTAAACTACTGGAAATGCCCAAAACTCCCATGAAAGCCCTGTTAAATGTGTGTTTCTAGGGTTCAGGGTACAGAAGAAGGGTTAAACTACTCCTGGAAATGCCCAAAACTCCCATGAAAGCCCTGTTAAATGTGTGTTTCTAGGGTTCAGGGTACAGAAGAAGGGTTAAACTACTGGAAATGCCCAAAACTCCCATGAAAGCCCTGTTAAATATGTGTTTCTAGGGTTCAGGGTACAGAAGAAGGGTTAAACTACTGGAAATGCCCAAAACTCCCATGAAAGCCCTGTTAAATATGTGTTTCTAGGGTTCAGGGTACAGAAGAAGGGTTAAACTACTGGAAATGCCCAAAACTCCCATGAAAGCCCTGTTAAATGTGTGTTTCTAGGGTTCAGGGTACAGAAGAAGGGTTAAACTACTGGAAATGCCCAAAACTCCCATGAAAGCCCTGTTAAATATGTGTTTCTAGGGTTCAGGGTACAGAAGAAGGGTTAAACTACTGGAAATGCCCAAAACTCCCATGAAAGCCCTGTTAAATATGTGTTTCTAGGGTTCAGGGTACAGAAGAAGGGTTAAACTACTGGAAATGCCCAAAACTCCCATGAAAGCCCTGTTAAATATGTATTTCTAGGGTTCAGGGTACAGAAGAAGGGTCACACTACCACCAGGGCCATCGAACTACCCCTTAAAAATGTGTATTTCTAGGGTTCAGGGTACAGAAGAAGGGTCACACTACCACCAGGGCCATCAAACTACCCCTTAAAAATGTGTTTCTAGGGTTCAGGGTACAGAAGGGTGACTGTACATGCTGGTTATAGTGTTAGAAGTCTCTCTCTCTTTCTCTCTCTCTCTCTCTCTCCATTATTAGCATTTTCTGTTCCACCCTTCTTCCTTATCTTTATCAATTCCTCCTCTTTCTCTTCTTTTCTTTTCCCTTCTCCAATTCTTCTCTCTCTCTCTCTCTCCATTATTAGCATTTTCTGTTCCACCCTTCTTCCTTATCTTTATCAATTCCTCCTCTTTCTCTTTTTCTCTTTTCCCTTCTCTCTCTCTCTCTCTCTCATTCCTTTCCTTCACTCATTTTATATCACTTCTTTCCTCCCATTTTTCATTCCTCTTCCTCCTTTACCACATTCTCTTTCTGTTTCCCCTGTTCTTCACTACATCAATGCTCCTCCTCCTTTTTCTTCCTCATTTTCCTCATCCTGTAGTAATAAAGCAAAGGTTCTCTCGTCACCATTGCCAGATTGTCGTACTCGGAGCATAGTATTTATTGGTTTCTGGCGCCTAACTATTGCCAAGAAACATCAGGAATTAACTATTTTAACGATAATTTCAAGTGAATCTCCTTGTTGGGGTCCACGAGACAGTTTTTGGGTCGGAAGTTGGTAAATATAATAGGCTGAGTGAGACAATCTGGCAAGTTTGTCTCTCATGCCTTACGTGTTTCTTATAGCTAGTAAACAGGTGACAAGAGAGGCAACGAGACATGGCAGAAACCTTACTAAATACCTTCTTTCTGTCCTTCTTATCACTTCTGTCTCTGCTTCTTCTTATAGCAACTCCAAACTTGACTTGTATCTCTAAAGTACAGTTGAAATTATACCTGCACTTTGTTATTTTATGTTTTTATTGATAGAATATACATAGATACATAACATAGCTATACAAATACATCTCCTCCATCTCTCCTTCCACCTCCTCTTTCTCTTCCTCCTCCTCTTTTTCTTCCATTTTCTCTTCTTTCCCTTTTATCTACATCTCTTCACCCGCCTCGTTATTCTCCTCCACCTCTATATGCCTTATGTCCTTGTTATAGCTAGTAAACAGAGGTTGATGAGACAGGCAAGGAGACATGACAGAAACCTTACTGAATGCCTTCTTTCTGTCCCTCTAATCACTTCTGTCTCTGCTTCTTCTTATAGATAGTAAACAGAGGTGACCAGACATGACAGAAACCTTACTGAATCACTTCTGTCTCTGCTTCTTCTTATAGATTGTAAACAGAGGTGACAAGACATGACATAAACCTTACTAAATACCTTCTTTCTGCCCTAATCACTTCTGTCTCTGCTTCTTCTTATAGATAGTAAACAGAGGTGACCAGACATGACAGAAACCTTACTGAATGCCTTCTTTCTGTCCTTCTAATCACTTCTGTCTCTGCTTCTTCTTATAGATAGTAAACAGAGGTGACCAGACATGACATAAACCTTACTAAATACCTTCTTTCTGCCCTAATCACTTCTGTCTCCGCTTCTTCTTATAGATAGTAAACAGAGGTGACCAGACATGACAGAAACATTACTGAATACCTTCTTTCTGTCCTAATCACTTCTGTCTTTGCTTCTTCTTATAGATTGTAAACAGAGGTGACAAGACATGACAGAAACCTTACTAAATACCTTCTTTCTGCCCTAATCACTTCTGTCTCTGCTTCTTCTTATAGATAGTAAACAGAGGTGACCAGACATGACAGAAACATTACTGAATACCTTCTTTCTGTCCTAATCACTTCTGTCTTTGCTTCTTCTTATAGATAGTAAACAGAGGTGACAAGACATGACAGAAACCTTACTAAATACCTTCTTTCTGTCCTTCTAATCACTTCTGTCTCTGCTTTTTCTTATAGCAACTCCAAACTTGACTTGTATCTCTAAAGTACAGTTAAAATTATACCTGCACTTTGTTATTTTATGTTTTTTATTGATAGAATATACATAGATACATACATATATATACACATACATCTCCTCCATCTCTCCTTCCACCTCCTCTTTCTCTTCCTCTTCCTCTTCCTTTTTCTTCCATTTTCTCTACTTTCCCTTTTATCTACATCTCTTCACCCTCCTCATTATTCTCCTTCATCTCTTCCTCCTCCTCTATATGCCTTATGTCTTTCTTATAGCTAATAAACAGAGGTGACCAGACAGGCAACGAGACATGACAGAAACCTTACTGAATACCTTCTTTCTGTCCCTCTTATCACTTCTGTCTCTGCTTCTTCTTATAGCAACTCCAAACTTGACTTGTATCTCTAAAGTACGGTTGAAATTATACCTGCACTTTGTTATTTTATGTTTTTATTGATAGAATATACATAGATACATACATATATATACACATACATATATATTGGGGCAAGGGGAAGGGGGATACAGCACTTGTCAACAAGCCTCGGCGCCCTCGTCAAACCACCTGTGGCAAATTTAAATGAGTGTGTTTCTGTGTGTTCTGTGCGCGCCAGGATACTGACATACTTACGTGATGTCAGGCTATCCCCAAGGCCCAAGCCACCAGCGAGTCAGTATGTCAGTTCACTATGGGCATTCACAGAGGGTGGACGTGTGTTACGCTTGCACACAGCAGCGGCAACACACATCTACTCTCTATGAACACCCACAGGTAATTGACGTACTGGTTCGCTGGTGGCTTGGGGATGGCAACGTGACATCGTGTAAGCGCTTAAACGTAAAAGCTTGCACAAAATACATGGACACACTCGTGATAATTTGCCATAGTTCCTCGCTGGTTTGACAAGCGCTGTATATATGTGACTGTGTGGTATATAAAACATCCTGTGTGGGTGACATCCTGTGTGTTCCTGTGTGCTGTGAGTGAGAGAGAGAGAGAGAGAGAGAGAGAGAGAGAGAGAGAGAGAGAGAGAGAGAGAGAGAGAGAGAGAGAGAGAGAGAGAGAGAGAGAGAGAGTCCTGTATATGCCTGTGGGGTCTATATTCCTGTGGAGAGAGACAGAGAGAAGGAGAGAGAGACGGTGGTTTGACGAGTGCTGTATATATGTGACTGTGTGGTATATAAAACATCCTGTGTGAGTGACATCCTGTGTGTTCCTGTGTGCTGTGAGAGAGAGAGAGAGTCCTGTATATGCCTGTGGGGTCTATATTCCTGTGGAGAGAGAGATGGTGGTTTGACGAGTGCTGTATATATGTGACTGGGGTATGCGACTGTGTGGTATATAAAACATACTGTGTGGGTGACATCCTGTGTGTTCCTGTGTGCTGTGAGAGAGAGAGAACGTGACCTGTATATTCCTGTGGAGAGAGAGAGGGAAGGAGAGAGAGACGGTGGTTTAACGAGTGTTGTATATATGTGACTGGGGTATGTGACTGTGTTGTATATATGTGACTGGGGTATGTGACTGTGTTGGAAAGGGAGATAAGGAGGAAAAGGAAGGAGAGAGAGAGAGAGTGTCCTGTATATGCCTGTGGGGTCTACATTCCTGTGGAGAGAGAGAGACGGTGGCTTGACAAGTGCTGTATATATGTGACTGTGTAGTATATAAATCATACTGTGTGGGTGACATCCTGTGTGTTCCTGTGTGCTGTGAGAGAGAGAGTGTGTCCTGTATATGCCTGTGGGGTCTATGTTCCTGTGGAGAGAGAGAAAGGGAAGGAGAGAGAGACAGTGGTTTGACGAGTGCTGTATATATGTGACTGTGTGGTATATAAAACATACTGTGTGGGTGACATCCTGTGTGTTCCTGTGTGCTATGAGAAAGAGAGAGAGTGTGTCCTGTATATGCCTGTGGGGTCTATATTCCTGTGAAGAGAGAGAGAGAGAGAGAGAGAGAGAGAGAGAGGGAAGGAGAGAGAGACGGTGGTTTGACGAGTGCTGTATATATGTGACTTGGGCATGTGACTGTGTGGTATATAAAACATACTGTGTGGGTGACATCGTGTGTGCTGTGAGAGAGAGAGAGAGAGTCCTGTGGGGTCAATATTCCTGTGGAGAGAGAGAGAGACGCTGGTTTGACGAATGCTGTATATATGTAACTGGGAATATGTGACTGTGTGGTATATAAAACATACTGTGTGGGTGACATCCTGTGTGTTCCTGTGTGCTGTGAGAGAGAGAGAGAGAGACCTGTATATGCCTGTGGGGTCTATATTCCTGTGGAGAGAGAGAGAGGGAAGGAGAGAGAGACGCTGGTTTGACGAGTGCTGTATATATGTGACTGGGGTATGTGACTGTGTGGTATATAAAACATACTGTGTGGGTGACATCCTGTGCGTTCCTGTGTGCTGTGAGAGAGAGAGAGAGAGAGAGAGAGAGAGAGAGAGAGTCCTGTATATGCCTGTGGGGTCTATATTCCTGTGGAGAGAGAGAGACGGTGGTTTGACAAGTGCTGTATATATGTGACTGGGGTATGTGACTGTGTGGTATATAAAACATACTGTGTGGGTGACATCCTGTGTGTTCCTGTGCTGTGAGAAAGAGAGAGAGAGAGAGAGAGAGAGAGAGAGAGAGAGAGAGAGAGAGAGTCCTGTATATGCCTATGGGATCTATATTCCTGTGGAGAGAGAGAGACGGTGGTTTGACAAGTGCTGTATATATTTGACTGGGGTATGTGATTGTGTGGTATATAAAACATATTGTGTGTGTGACATAGTGTGTTCCTGTGTGAGAGAGAGAGAGAGAGAGAGAGAGAGAGAGAGAGAGAGAGAGAGAGAGAGAGAGTCATTTTTATGGCTATGGGATCTATATTCCTGTTGAGAGAGAGGGAAGGAGAGAGACGGTTGTTTGACAAGTGCAGTATATATGTGACTGGGGTATGTGACTGTGTGGTATATAAAACATACTGTGTGGGTGACATCCTGTGTGTTCCTGTGTGCTGTGAGAGAGAGAGAGAGAGAGAGAGAGAGAGAGAGAGAGAGAGAGAGAGAGAGAGAGAGAGAGAGAGAGTCCTGTTTATGCCTATGGGATCTATATTCCTGTGGAGAGAGAGAGACGGTGCTTTGACGAGTGCTGTATATATTTGACTGGGGTATGTGATTGTGTGGTATATAAAACATACTGTGTGGGTGACATCCTGTGTGTTCCTGTGAGAGAGAGAGAGAGAGAGAGAGAGAGAGAGAGAGAGAGAGAGAGAGAGAGAGTCCTGTTTATGCCTATGGGATCTATATTCCTGTGGAGAGAGAGAGACGGTGGTTTGACAAGTGCTGTATATATTTGACTGGGGTATGTGACTGTGTGGTATATAAAACATACTGTGTGGGTGACATCCTGTGTGTTCCTGTGTGCTGTGAGAGAGAGAGAGAGAGAGAGAGAGAGAGAGAGAGAGAGTCCTTTATATGCCTATGGGGTCTATATTCCTGTGGAGAGAGAGGGAAGGAGAGAGAGAGACGCTGATTTGACGAGTGCTGTATATATGTGACTGTGTGGTATATAAAACATATTGTGTGGGTGACATCCTGTGTTTTCCTGTGTGCCGTGTGAGAGAGAGAGAGAGAGAGAGAGAGAGAGAGAGAGAGAGAGTCCTGTATATGCCTATGGGGTCTATATTCCTGTGGAGAGAGAGAGAGATACTGGTTTGACGAGTGCTGTATATATGTGACTATGGTATGTGACTGTGTGGTATATAAAACATACTATGTGGGGGAGACCAGACCAACTGAGGCGGTGTTCCTTCCTGGAGGTGACTGCGGCAATGGAGGTGCTGGTGGTGGTGGTGGTGGTGAATTCTGCAAGAGATGGAAGATATCATATTTCTTGCAGTACATACATATTTCATCCCAAAGCTACAGGCTGTGGGCTCCCTGTAATAACACTGTATAATGCAGATACACCCACTATGCATCTTACAGGGTTGGTAAAAATCATACTTCTTTATATATATGTAAAACAGAATAATTTACAGCAGGCACGGCTACAACGGGTCTTCACAAGGACCTAAAAATATAACCCCGGAGCAGGACAAGCCACAACAGCCCTTGCTAATGAGACTTTCCATACAACAAAGTGAGGTCATTCTTTGTTGATTTATACCATACGGTGCTGGCTATCATGTGTTTGAAGATACCCTTACTTAACCTAACGTGACCTATCAAAACCAAAACAGTTACTATAGGTCTTGACTCAGAAAATTCATATATGCTTAAACGGCGCCATGTGGATACAGGGCGACTGGTTTGTTTATGTTGTGGATGTGGGCGACCGGGACAGGATCCTCGTACACCAAGCCACCGCTCATAAACCAAGACATTTTCAGTGATTTTCTTTTGCTCGTAAATCAAAACGCTCGTAAACTAAGCCACTCGTAAACTGAGGCATAACTGTGTATTTGAACCCTGTGTTAACTTCAAGTTTGTGACACACTGGATTGATGGTTTTAAGTTGGATCCACTTATGAGGTCACTCGCTGAGGTCTCTTCCCTCCCCTTTAACCCCTTGACTGCGGATTTCCTACCGGAAGACATCACCAAGCTAGAGGAATGGATCAAAAAGTGGCTGCTACAATTCAATGAAGAAAAATGTAAAGTCCTGCACCTTGGGAGGGGATATCCAGCACACCAATACCACATGGGAAACACTCCACTATCCACCACAGAGGCAGAGAAAGACCTGGGAGTATATGTTACCATGCTACCAGTGAAGGGATATCCAGCACACCAATACCACATGGGAAACACTCCACTATCCACCACAGAGGCTGAGAAAGACCTGGGAGTGTATGTTACCAGGTTACCAGTGAAGGGATATCCAGCACACCAATACCACATGGGAAACACTCCACTATCCACCACAGAGGCTGAGAAAGACCTGGGAGTGTATGTTACCAGGCTACCAGTGAAGGGATATCCAGCACACCAATACCACATGGGAAACACTCCACTATCCACCACAGAGGCAGAGAAAGACTTGGGAGTGTATGTTACCAGGCTACCAGTGAAGGGATATCGAGCACACCAATACCACATGGGAAACACTCCACTATCCACCACAGAGGCAGAGAGAGACCTGGGAGTATATGTTATCAGGCTACCAGTGAAGGGATATCCAGCACACCAATACCACATGGGAAACACTCCACTGTCCACCACAGAGGCAGAGAAAGACCTGGGAGTATATGTTATCAGGCTACCAGTGAAGGGATATCCAGCACACCAATGGGAAACACTCCACTATCCACCACAGAGGCAGAGAAAGATCTGGGAGTATATGTTATCAGGCTACCAGTGAAGGGATATCCAGCACACCAATGGGAAACACTCCACTATCCACCACAGAGGCAGAGAAAGAGAGAAAGACTGGGAGCATAGGGCAGCTACAGTGAAGGGATATCCAGCACACCAATGGGAAACACTCCACTATCCACCACAGAGGCAGAGAAAGACCTGGGAGTGTATGTTACCAGGCTACCAGTGAAAGCCAAATTCGTTCCAATCGCAGCGGACGGGTTAACAAACTCCTGCAAATTGTATATAATAATAGTCATTACCTATGCATATACCTGGAACTAATTCTACGTGGTAATAAATAAACGTTAATTCCAGATGCATTTAGACAATCGTTAAGCGCCAAAACAACGATATAACGATTAACTACAGGAGGGAGCAATGTATCATAGGCCTACATGAAAATAATTGTCCTCCTCAGCCTATTAGCATATTTATTTTATTTTTTATTATTTATTTTTATTATTCTTTTTTTTCCTTACCTTTCTTTCTTTCTTTCTTTCTAAATCTATGAAGAGAGAGAGAGAGAGAGAGAATGAGGAGTTGGAGGAAACGAAGAGAAAAATGCACACACACACACACACACATACACACACACACACACACACAGGCACACGCATACGCTCCCCCCCCCCTTCCCCTATCTAACACAATTAATAAGCAAACCCACACGACTAACCCCCACCACTGCTACACTACTGGATGTAATAATAACCAATAACCCTGACCTCACATTACACAGTGACGTAATCCCTAACCCTATCGCTGATCACGAGCTTATCACAGCCACAGTCAATATGAAAAAGCCAAAACGAATACCAGTTATAAAAACATTCAGAGACTTAAAAGTTATATGATAAAGATAAATTCTGCGAAAGCCTGCTAAACAGCGTCACCGAACTGAATCAAATATTAAACACGGATAATGTTAATGACCAAGTGAGCATACCAACTTCAGAGTTCACCAGATGCTTAGACAACCTTGCTCCAATGGTAACACGTGAAATAAAACGACCCCCTGCTCCCTGGATCAATAATGAAATTAATGAATGTATAAATCTCAGAAATACAACACAACGTAACCTCAAAAACAACAGAAAAGATAAAATACTACAAGATAGGTACAGATACCTGAAGAAACGTGTAAAAACCCTAATTAATATACCCAAAAATAATTACTATCAGTCCCAACTCAAAGATTGCAAAGGTAATACGTCTGCCACCTGGAAAGTTGTAAAAGAATTAGTTCCCAATAAAAAGAACAGCTCAAACAATCAAATACCAGGCAGCTCAGAAACTTTGTGTGAAGATTTTAATACTTTTTTTGCTAACGTGGGAAAAAAACCCACATACGAAAAGACACAATCTACGCTATTAAACATACAAAACAGTCCCCCAGTGGAAAATGCCATACACGACAGACACCTCGCAGACCACACACACGAAGAAAACGGAACACTCTTTCGCCCCACACCCACAGACACTGACACACTCATCTTAACGATAAAGAGCTTGCACGAAACAAAATCATTTGGATCCGATGGTATTCCTCTTCGTTTCCTTAAGGACTCTCTCTTCACTACCGCATATTACTTGACTCAAATAATAAACACTTCTTTCTTCTTTCCTACACAGTGGAAAAACGCTGTAGTTACCCCCCTCTATAAAGCTGGCGACGTGAGTAATGCCAGTAATTATCGCCCAATATCCCTATTACCTATCTTCTTTAAAGTTATAGAAAAAATAGTTGCAAACCAATTAACTAAATACCTTGAAAATAACAAACACTTGTCCGACACTCAGCATGGCTTTTGCCCCCGCCTCTCAACCAGCACTGCACTCACGGCCGTCACCAATAAACTATATGACAATATGGACACCAAGCAATTATCGCTGCTTACACTTTGTGACCTATCAAAAGCATTTGATAGTGTTAGCCATAAGATTCTCCTCCACAAACTCTCAAATGTTAAAGTAGACATATTTTGGTTCAAAGACTACTTATCGAACAGAACACAGACAGTACGCCAACAAAACCATCTCTCCACAAAGGCAAACCTACAATATGGCGTTCCACAAGGCTCCATTTTAGGGCCTATATTATTTACACTCTATGTAAACGACATGCATGAAAACTTCAACGACTGCACACTGATACAATATGCAGACGACGCACAATTTCTCCATAGTGGGCCACTGAAGGATATAAATCTACTAGTGAGAAAAGTTGAAACCACCCTAAGCAAAGCCATGGTGTACTTTAATAAAAATGGTCTAATGTTAAACACCCAGAAAACCCAATGTATATTTATAGGATGCAGACAACTAACATCAAGAATACCTGATAACGCAACCATTCTCTTCCAGGATAGTAAGATCGAACCCTCAAACAATGTAAAGAATTTAGGATTGTATATAGACCAATATTTAGTGTTTGATCACCATATAACCGAAATCAGTAAGAAAACCTTAGGAACACTTATGTATGCAAATAGAATAAAACATGTTTTGATAAACCCACAAGGCAGCTTATGGTAGAATCACTAGTATTAAGTATACTAAACTATTGTAATACTATATGGGGGACAACTAACAATACGCTGCTAACTAAAGTACAGAAACAACAGAACTTCGGTGCCAAAATCATAGAAGGGAAGGCCCAGAAATATGATCATGTAACTCCGATAATGAAGGAACTCAATTGGCTCAATGTTTCACAACAAATAACCTTTGACACAGCAGTGAATATATATAAACATCTACACGGTCACTACCCTGAATATCTAATGCCTCTCCCCTCTGTAAACAGCATCACCAACAGCACAACACGCCAGCAGGGTGATCTGTATGTACCAAGAACACACACAGACACAGGAGCCAGACAACTTTCTGTACACGGGCCTAAACTTTGGAACTCCCTGCCAACACATATAAGCACTGCCCACACCTTGCATAAATTCAAATATATTCTGAAAGAGTTCTTACTTAATCAAAACTGAAACAACTGATGAATAACTAATTATTTCATTGCAATAACCTATGTACTTTTTATGTATTTGGATGTAAGAATAACCACTTCTGGTGGAAATAAAATTATTATTATTATTATTATCTCTCTCTCTCTCTCTCTCTCTCTTGATAGATAGATATAATGTACTACAGTATACAGCCACACCCATGCCACACCCCCAATATCGACACTATGGAACCTTATGTGTTAATTCAATAAAGAGTCAAAATAATGTATGTGTTTGTGTGCTGGGGGAGGTAAAGTTATTAAGAGGGAAAAAGACAGAATTGACAGAGGAAGACCAACTGGAACAAGGGACAAGAAACTATGTAAGAGAATGGGGCTAAAAAAATTGAATGGTATGAAGGAGAGGGAGGACACAGAGAGGAGAGAGAAGAGATGATGAAGAAGAAGAAGAAGAAGAAGAAGAAAGAGAGAGAGAGAGAGAGAGAGAGAGAGAGAGAGAGAGAGAGAGAGAGAGAGAGAGAGAGAGAGAGAGAGAGAGAGAGAGAGAGAGAGAGAGAGAGAGAGAGAGAGAGAGAGAGAGAGAGAGAGAGAGAGAGAGAGAAGAGAAGAGAGGAAAGGGAGGAGAGGGAGGGGAAGAGGGAGAAGAGGAGAGAAGAGAGGACGAGAGGAGAGGAGGAGGAGACAGAGAGGAGAGAGAAGAGATGAAGAAGAAGAAGAAAGAAGGAGAGAGAGAGAGAGAGAGAGAGAGAGAGAGAGAGAGAGAGAGAGAGAGAGAGAGAGAGAGAGAGAGAGAGAGAGAGAGAGAGAGAGAGAGAGAGAGAGAGAGAGAGAGAGAGAGAGAGAGAGAGAGAGAGAGAGAGAGAGAGAGAGAGAGAGAGAGAGAGAGAGAGAGAGAGAGAGAGAGAGAGAGAGAGAGAGAGAGAGAGAGAGAGAGAGAGAGAGAGAGAGAGAGAGAGAGAGAGGGAGAGAGAGAGAGAGAGAGAGAGCGAGAGAGAGAGAGCGAGAGAGTGAGAGAGAGAGAAGAGAGAGAGAGAGAGAGAGAGAAGAGAGAAGAGAGAGAGAGAGAGAGAGAGAGAGAGAGAGAGAGAGAGAGAGAGAGAGAGAGAGAGAGAGAGAGAGAGAGAGAGAGAGAGAGAGAGAGAGAGAGAGAGAGAGAGAGAGAGAGAGAGAGAGAGAGAGAAGAGAGAAGAGAAGACAAGAAAAGAGAGGAAAGGGAGGAGAGGAGAGGGAGGGGAAGAGAGGAGAGAAGAGAGGAGGAGGAGGAGGAAATACAGAGACTTGTCTGGTAGTGATTTGACCAATGGAGGAGGAAGAGAGATGAGGAGGAGGAGGAGAAGAGGAAGACAAGGAAGAAAAAGTTGAAAGGCATGCAGGAGGAGGAGGAGGAAGAAGAGATGGAGGAGGAGGAGGACTAAGAAGAGGAGGTTAGGAGTGCCATAACACACACACACACACACACACACACACACACACACACACACACACACACACACACACACACTGCTGAAATAAATGACCCAATAAATCCATAATATTAATGCTTTCAGTTACAATCCCAAGCAAGCACTTATCTATGGCCTGTTACAAGCTCTCTCTTGCTAAGTAAATATGCCTGGAATTGACCTCAAGGGAATGAATGGACGAGGGGAGGGAGTTTGAAGACACCCTAAACTTAACTTAAAATAACCTAACATAAACAAAACAGTCACTATAGGTCTTGACAGAAAGTTCATGGTTCTAGGGTGATTCGTCCCCAGGTGAAATGTCCCGGTTGATTCATCCCCGGGGTATTCATCCCTGGAGGATTCGAACCCTTGGGATATTTGTCCCTTGGGGTGATTCGTTCCATTGGCTGTATTTTTGTTGCGTTAGATACAAAACTCCATTACTACAACAAGATCAGACCATCAATGGATTTGTGTGTGTGTGTGTGTGTGTGTGTGTGTGTGTGTGTGTGTGTGTGTGTGTGTGTTGTTGGAATCAAGGTTTGATACATCAGGTTGTTAGCTTGACTACTGTTCATTGGTTGGATTTTCTGTTTTCACTTTTCAGTACGTGGAGCACCACAGTCAGAGCAACATACCGCACACAATCCTATCAAGCCATGGCAGGGAAAAGCTTGTTGATGATCTTAAACGCTGATGGAACCAAGCAACACTCAAGAATCCTCTCGTGCTTTGGTGGCTAACGTTTTGTCAAAATTGGATGAACATTCACTGGCTCATGTGCCGTCCACGTCTGCTATGAGCCGCTACGTGTGGCCGTGGCGACGGGACGCTCAACAAGCTCCTCCAATTCCCCAGACTCGCACTGGCCATGTTATTCCTGAAGACTACACCAAGTTAGAGTCGGGTGAGATGTTTTTGCAGCATGATTCTGGCATTGAGGATGAGAATCATATTCTTGTCTTTGCCTCTGCTCAGGGGTTGAGGGATCTTGTCCGCTATAAGAGTTGGGGTTTTGAGGGAACCTTCAAATGTTGTCCCAAAATCTTTGCGCAGCTCTTTACCGTTCATGGTCAAGACGGAACATTTAGTGTTCCTCGAGTCTTTGCACGGCTTCCTAGCGAGACTGAAGAAACATACACTCGGGTTTTCTCCATTCTCAAGGATCTGCAACCTGAACTGAATCCTCAAGATGTGATGATAGATTTTGAAATGGCTTCTTACAACGCCTTTATTGCCTCTTTCGGTTATGCTTCAGTAACTTTTTGTCTTTTCCACTTAAGCCAAAACATTCACATAAAACTAGTGGACTGCAATGATAGGCAAAGGCACCGTCGTGAGGATGAGCAGGCTTTGAAAACACCTTGGTTTCCCTGCTTCAGCTTTCCTGCCAATACACGATGTAGTGGCTGGTTTTGAAGAGCTTGTTGATGATTTCCCTCAAGAATTTATTGATTACTTTGCTGTAAATTACATTGGTTCAGAGAGAGGTCGTGGTCAGAACCGCAGGAGAATGGTTCCCAGGTTTAAGATTGCTGATTGGAATATGCGTGACAGAGCCTTCAAGAAAAACCTCACACCAACAACAACTTGGAGGGCTTCCATAATGCCCTTCAAAGTTCTGTAACGCAACCCAACCTAACCTTTGGTGTCTTATCAAAGGACTGAAAAAGGAAGTTCTTGCAAATGGGAAAAGGATTAAGTGTGAACAGTCTGAATCAGTATGTAAGCCAACAACTGTTACTAAGAACATCAAAACTCATTGAAAAATATGATCCCAATGAAAAGATTCACTTCCTCTGTGCCGTAGCTCATAATTTAAAGTTATTTTAGATATTCTAGTAGTCCTCTTCTGAGTAGTAATGGAGTTTCCTAACTAACACGACGAAAATACAGCCAAGGGAACGAATCACCCTAGGGGACCAATCCTCCAGGGATGAATAACCCAGGGGTGAATCAACCGGGACATTTCACCCGGGGACGAATCACCCTCGCACCAAAGTTCATATATGCTTCCTTACTAATCAGGCTTTCTATACATCTAGGTGAGGTCATTTTTTGTTGATTTATACCATAAGGCAGAGGAGTCCCTTGATAGAGAGAGTACCAACACAGGCAGCCCTGGGTACAAGGCTGCTGGCCGCTTTATTGGCCCATCCAGCACCTCACAGACTTGGAACCGAGTTTTTTGTCTTGGGAGGAAGCCACCTCACTGGTCAGGCTTATGCAGTGTGTGCCTTGCTGTCATAACCGCCCTCCCTCTATGGAAATCACTGTGAGAGAGCAACAGCTACAAGGACTGAAGCTGTCCTTCACCTCAGGTCCAGACATCCAAGCTGATGAGGGAAGTTGTCGCCCTTATGGCCAAAATTGTTGCATGTTATCTCTCCTGCAGGGCTCTACTTGTTATAACAGACTCACAATGGATATTTCAGTCTCATCAAGGCCAAAGTCTCATTGACCGTCTCACAGACTGGACGTGTCACAAGATTTTGAATGAACAGAAGGTAGTTTTGGTGCCATGCCTGTATTGGTAAAACTAGAATCATACCCAACTCACTCACACTAATGATTAATACGTATTTTTTTAGATTATATTTGCTAAGCATCACTCTGATAACCATTAACCCTGTCATTGCTAAACGCTTGCAGCAGGCGTTACATGTATTTGCTGGTGGCGCTAAACGCCCGCTGCGACCTCCACCCGCACTCAAATCTCCCGCGTATGAAAGTGTTCCAACACTAATTCTCACAACGCAGGATTGACAATTGAGTGGATTCTTCACTAAATTTGGTGGAAAATCATATCAGCCCAGCGTGGCAAATCTACGGACGAGTAACTGGTGGATGTTCTTGCCCAATTTAGCGGCATTTTTGCAAAGCTTCACCGATCACTGACTGATTCTTTGACCAAATAGTTGTAAATACTGCAGTTGGCAATGCTCCCTTGCCAGAACCTGAAGAAAAGATGTCCGCAGTTCCCTCAATACGGCTGATCATCACGCACGCACCGACGTAAGTGTTAACATTCAACACTCCCTGAATGTGCATGTACGTTCGCAAGAGAGGCATACATAACCGACTCCTATAGATCTGGACCTCCTCTTTCCAATGGTGTTTTTGGTTTTTAGCTGTGATGAATAGTTTTTGAGATACAGAGGTTAAAAAAAGACCCCCAATTGGACTGCCCAACTGCGCCTGAGGGGATAGTCGCGTCCACACTGCGCGCAAGGAAAGGATTAAGTTTAGTGCAAGCAGGTAACGGCAAGGAAGCAGAGTGCCTTTGTGTTGCTGGAGCTTGGGTGGTGTGTCAGCCACGTGCCCTGTGACAAGTATATCAAGGCAGAGTTTATGGCGTTCTGGAGGCAGCGTCCCTCCCAGTAGGCAAGGGTCAGGCGAGGGAGGGAATTGTAGGTAAGAGACAGACTTCCCCAACTGCTGCTGATAATGTTTTACAACGATAAATATTGTTAAATCCATCCATTACAGCAGTGGCACTCAGAGAGAAGCACCCAGACTTAGTGGAAGTCTCTCGGTACCCTCTGAGAGCCACCGCGCGCCGCCTCTCAAGGTCGTCAGCAGCCCGCCTTGACACACGCCTATATCACAGGCTATGTACATTACTGGGGGCCTATACTGAGACAGTGGCTGGTTTTAAGGCTAATAATAATCTCCTGTCACCTTCTTATGGCACATTCCAACAGCTGGTGACCAAATTATGGTTAAGTATGAGGGAGTGATGGTGGGTTGGCAACACTTACTGGTGTAGACACAAACTGCCTTTTATTTAATTTCCCAGAGCTCACTGGCTGCTAGGGGAAGGTGTGCAGGTCTGACACAAGTGATCTAAGTTTCAGTGGATGACCATAGAGTACTGGCTATCATGTGTTTGAAGATACCCTAAACTTAACCTAACATAACTTATCAAAACCAATACAATTACTATAGGTCTTGACTCAGAAAATTCATATATGCTTCCTTGCCAATGAGACTTTCAATACAACAAAGTGAGGTCATTCTTTGTTGATTTATACCATACAGTGCTGACTATCATGTGTTTGAAGATACCCTAAACTTAACCTAACCTAACCTAACAAAACATTAGCGTAAAAAGGGAGACCAAACCAACTGAGGCGGTGTTCCTTTCTGGAGGTGACTGCGGCGATGGAGGTGCTGGTGGTGGTGACGGTGGTGGTGGTGGTGGTGAATTCTGCAAGAGATGGAAGATATCATATTTCTTGCACTACATACATATTTCATCCCAAAGCTACAGGCTGTGGGCTCCCTGTAATAACACTGTATAATGCAGATACACCCACTATGCATCTTACAGGGTTGGTAAAAATCATACTTCTTTATATATATGTAAAACAGAATAATTTACAGCAGGCACGGCTACAACGGGTCTTCACAAGGACCTAAAAATATAACCCCGGAGCAGGACAAGCCACAACAGCCCTTGCTAATGAGACTTTCCATACAACAAAGTGAGGTCATTCTTTGTTGATTTATACCATACGGTGCTGGCTATCATGTGTTTGAAGATACCCTTACTTAACCTAACGTGACCTATCAAAACCAAAACAGTTACTATAGGTCTTGACTCAGAAAATTCATATATGCTTAAACGGCGCCATGTGGATACAGGGCGACTGGTTTGTTTACGGGGGGTCGAGGGGGGCGCAGCCCCCCCGTTAGTAGGTCGTAAAGTTCAGTTGGAGTAGTTTAAATATGCTACCCGACCCTAAGCCCTCTGCGAGCTATTTTACGGCTGCGGCGGCTGCAGCGTCGCCGCGGCCGGCACCAGAGGAGGCGACGCTTTCGTAAACATTATCCCATATTTTCAAGAGTAAAAAAAAGTCCTTGAATTGGATTTTCAAAGCGTTTCCATGACTGTTGAAGATTTGTAGAAAAGATATATGAAGAGATACTGATGTTTCATAAAGTAGATTATGAGATACTGGCACGGACCTAATACGAATCTTTACCGTTTTAAGTTAGATCCACTTATGAGGTCACTCGCTGAGGTCTCTTCCCTCCCCTTTAACCCCTTGACTGCGGATTTCCTACAGTAAGACATCACCAAGTTAAGGAATGGAACAAAAAGTGGTTGCTACAATTCAATGAAGAAAAATGTAAAGTTGTACTGGGTTAGTGCCATGAGAAAACCTAAGGGCTACAGTCCTGTCTGTGTTTATCTTAAGACCCATGATTCAGCTCTGGACACCAGCTGCTCGATATCTCACTGCATTACAGACATTAAGACAGACGAGGCGTTCAGGCTGAGTTTTAGATATATCTTCGAATCATCAGCAAAAATTTTGTACTTGCTGACAGACGTATGCTTAAAGACACCTCTGCCCCATCCTGACCCGAGCTATGATGCCGGCTGGATGCTGTATCTCATCTCACACTTATGATATACGAAAGTCATGCTTACACACTTAAGCCCTGTCCCCTCCTGGCCGTTCCCTTACGTGACAGCATATATGAAGTCCTTGTAGGCCTGTGTGTTGCCGGGAAGTTAGGAGAGACAGCTGACACGGGCCCGCCATGGCTGACACCCTCCCAGCTGATTTTTTCTTCTTCCTCTTCTTTTGACCTCTGTATCTTTGATTGATTGATTGAATCTTTAATCTTTAGCTTACTTTTTACCCTTTTCTTTTTTTGTATTTCTCATTTTTCTTCGGGCATATTCAGCTTACGGTTACATTGGCCAATTTACAACCTCAATATCTGTCCCCAGTAACGAGATGTACGTGTTGATTAAAGTTACCTTTAAAATCTCGCTAATTCCTGACCTCGTGTGTTTTGGCGGTAGTTAATAGTGTCAAAAACCGGTTAATTAGGACCTCAATTTCTGGTTATATTTGCCAATTTCCGAAACTCTCTCCCAGGTCACAATTATAACGAGATATGCCTTTATTAGAGTTACCGTTAAAATGTCGCTAATTCCTGACCTTGTGTGTTTTGGTGGTAATTAATAGTGTATAAAATCGATTAATTAGGACCTCAATTTCTCACTGTACTTGCCAATTTCCGAAACTGTTTCAAGTAAAGTAATCAAGTATAACTAGGTCCCAATTAATAACGAGATGCCTTTATTAGTTACCGTTAAAATGTCGCTAATTCCTGACCTCGTGTGTTTTGGCGGTAGTTAATAGTGTCAAAAACCGGTTAATTAGGACCTCAATTTCTGGTTATACTTGCCAATTTCCGAAACTGTCTCCCAGGTCCCAATTATAATGAGATGCCTTTATTAGAGTTACCGTTAAAATGTCGCTAATTCATAACCTCGATCGTGTGTTTTGGCGGTAGTTAATAGTGTATAAAACCGGTTAATTAGGACCTCAATTTCTCACTGTTCTTGCCAATTTCCGAAACTGTGTCCCAGGTCACAATTATAATGAGATGCCTTTATTAGAGTTACCGTTAAAATGTCGCTAATTCCTGACCTTGTGTGTTTTGGAGGTAGTTAATAGCGTATAAAACCGGTTAATTAGGACCTCAATTTCTGGTTATATTTGCCAATTTCCGAAAATGTGTCCCAGGTCCCAATTATAATGAGATGCCTTTATTAGAGTTACCGATAAAATGTCGCTAATTCATAACCTCGATCGTGTGTTTTGGCGGTAGTTAATAGCGTATAAAACCGGTTAATTAGGACCTCAATTTCTCACTATACTTGCCAATTTCCGAAACTGTGTCCCAGGTCCCAATTATAATGATATGCCTTTATTAGAGTTACCGTTAAAATGTCGCTAATTCCTGACCTTGTGTGTTTTGGCGGTAGTTAATAGCGTATAAAACCGGTTAATTAGGACCTCCATTTCTCATCACATTTGCTAATTTCCGAAACTGTCTCCCAGGTCCCAATTATAATGAGATGCCTTTATTAGAGTTACCGATAAAATGTCGCTAATTCCTGACCTTGAGTGTTTTGGCGGTAGTTATAAGTGTCAAAAACCGGTTAAATAGGACCTCAATTTCTCGCTATACTTGCCAATTTCCGAAACTGTATCCCCCAATAACGACATGTCTTAATAGTTACCGATAAAATGTCGCTAATTCCTGACCTTGAGTGTTTTGGCGGCAGTTATAATAGTGTATAAAACCAGTTAATTAGGACCTCAATTTCTCATCACATTTGCCAATTTCCGAAACGAGATAGAATTTGCCAGATCGCGTCCTATTTATCCTCCGCTATTTACCAATTTTCAACCTTCTACCTACACCCATATATAACGACATTCATTTATCGTTATCAAATGAGTAACCAATAATGACCAACGACACTAAACACCTGTTTTACGTCTTGGCCTATTGCGCCGGTAGGCTTCTTCCCGGTGGGGCCTGATGGTCGGCCCAAGGCTTCTTCCCGGTGGGTCCTTATGGTCGGCCCAGCCCGTTCTGGCGCAGGCGAGTGTTTATAGTGGCGCCATCTTGCATTGGCTCATGCTGCCCTCCCGAAGCTCATCTTTAATCCTAGAATCTAGAGTCCGGGTTGATATAGGTGGTCTTCTGGACAGCATATGGGTAGTTTTAAGCCACTCGGCGGCGGCTGAAAAAACCAAGCTTGGTGGCACCGGTCGGGGATTGAACTCGCGTCCTCCTGAACGCGGGGCCGTCACGCTATCTGTTCAGCCACCGCCTCCCCAATATATTACCAAACAACTGCAAATTGTATATAATAATAGTCATTACCTATGCATATACCTGGAACTAATTCTACGTAATAAATAAACGTTAATTGCGGATGCATTTAGACAATCGCATAAGCGTCAAAACAACGATATAACGAGAGAGAGAGAGAGAGAGAGAGAGAGAGAGAGAGAGAGAGAGAGAGAGAGAGAGAGAGAGAGAGAGAGAGAGAGAGAGAGAGAGAGAGAGAGAAAATGAAGA